>NC_057805.1:318311245-318319084 GCF_018294505.1 Triticum aestivum
GCCGCCTTCGCCGAGCCCCGCCGGAGCCCGTCCCGACGAGGTACCGAGCCACCGCCGTTTTGCCGGTTTTCTAAAAAAAATCGTTCGTTTTTTTTCTAAACCCTAGATCGGTTTATTTTTTTGGTTTTATTATTTAGTGAACGTTCACCGACCCGTTCGTTTGAACGAACGTGTTCGTCGGATTTTCGCTGTTAACGAACGTCCGTTCTTTAACCGTTCGTCAGTTTTTTTTTTTCGCCGGATTTTTTCGAGATTATTCCAGATCGCGATTTCAGATCAGATCTCCGTTTTTGTTTAACTTTTCGCTCGTTTATCGGAATCAGGCGATTCAAGCGCCTAGAGTTTCGTCTCGAAATTCTCTTTCCGTTTAACCTACTCAAACAAGTTTTTGCTACTGTAAAATTTGACCTAGATCCAGATTAGTAAACGAAGCTTGTTTCTTTCGCCGTTTGACTTTCGTTGCTTCGTTCGAGTTGATTCTTTTTGCAAACCGGAGTTCTTAAGTTGAACTTTCTGGTTGGATCTTTTATTCGAGTTTTACCTGTGCATTAGATGAGTACTTATTGTTTGCTTGTTTGTTTGCGATAGAGTACCCGGAGTGCGCCGCTTGTTACTTCGAATCTCTAGGTTTCGCGGATCATCAGCAAGGCAAGTAACACTTTGATCATACCTTTCCATACCCAGGTTTTATTGCATTAGATCAATCCTCAAACATTGCATGATTAGGATCTAATTAAATTGTGGGTATTGGGAAGTAGTTGAGGTAGTACCTATTACCTGTTTATTATCAAACCTTTGGGAGTTACTTCTACGTTGCTATTATATTGCTATGCTATGCTCGTAGACGTGGATTGGGTTTGAGAGTATTCATGACAGATGTGAGATTGTTAATTAATGGTTTACTTAAGGTGGCAACAAAAACTCACATCTGGGTGGATTGAGGTACCTGGGTATTCCAGGATTGCCCGTTTTCTTTTGGACCGCCACCCAGGTTCAAAGGGATCATGAGATTATTCATGCTAGAAACTTCCGTGTGCAGCCGCAATCTATTATGGGCTCTAGCATAGTTGATTAAGTTGTGTGAACTCTCACAGTGGTAGACTAGCAGATGTAGGGGATGTAGGTGGTACGGTCTATCACATTGTAAGGTGCAAACACTTCTGAAAGACTGTGTCTCGGTCATCCGTTTCTCAAACATCATGAAGTGCAAGAATCAAGCGGAGGCGATCGAGTCTTGTGGGAAAAGTGCACAAACCTCTGAAGAGTGTATAAACTAATCATGGTTAGCCGTGTCCCCGGTTATGGACAATTTGAGTATCTAGTACTTGGATTTTCATGTGAATCTCATCATGTTACTTTAATTAATTTTGTTGGGTTAATGATGATACTTAATTGGGATTGAGATGCTGTCAACCATCTCGATGTTCAACAACCACCATGATAGTTAAATAAAATTTATTCCTTTGCAGTAGGGAAAAATTGGCTTTTCGCAAAACTGTAACCATAGAGCCTTTCCACCAGCCATATATGCATGTAGTATAGCATTATTATGTTCATTACTCTCTATGTGTTACTTTGCCAGCATATTCCATGTGCTGACCCGTTTTCGGGCTGCAACGTTTCATGTTGCAGACTTTTCAGACGACGAGTAAGGTGCCGTAGGTCGTGGTCTTATACTCAGTGATGCCGTTGGAGTTGATGGACTCACTTATCTTCCAAGCCTTCCGCTGTTATCGTAGTAGATAGCCTTAAGCCTTATTTATCATACTTATTCTCTTTTGAGATATTCGATGTAATAAGTGTGTGATTGCTACTCTGTTATAAATCCTCCATTTGTACTGTGCGTGTCAGCATTACTGATCCAGGGATGACACTGGTGCACAGCAGCACAGACTATTTGAGGTCTGGTCGCTACAAAGGTGGTATCAGAGCACACGTTGACTGTAGGACACGACCACTAAGCTTAAACCCTAGAACACTTCTCTCTTCTCATTTCTGACCCCTCTCCACTTTCTACTCTTTTAGGAATGGCGGATGCAAGGAGCAAGTTCATGCAACCAGATGAAGACACGCCTTTTGGACGACACTTGAAGGAAGTCCCTAAGTACTTGAACATAGGAATACCAAGCATTACCGGAACCTACAACGCCACATTACCTGAAGAGGAGAGCTGGCAGATTCAAGTTCAAGTTCCAGGAAGGACGATAGTGCCAGTTACTGAGCCTATAAGGTTGTCTTTTGAAGCACCAACCTGGAGTTTAGGGAAGAGCATGGCAGCCCACATCGCTATGGGACGCATTGGAGAAGTCTACCACAGGGAGCTTAAGGATACTATTTATCAGATTTGTGGACGCCGAGACGAGCAATGGGAGATGATTAGCACCAAGAAGGATGGATCAATTGCAGCTTTCATCCAGGAGCAAAACCGACACATTCGTCGCCAGGAGAACCAGATGTGCTCAGACAAGATAGATCTGAAGAAGGCGTTGACAAAGATCAAGGAGCTGGAGGAAGAACTCAAGGCTACACGCGAGGATTATTTGGAGGAAATCGTCGCACTAGTGGGGAAGAATGACGACCTGGAGAAAAAGATTGGAGTATTCATGGGAAATCCAGTACCAAAAGCAGAAGATGATGAATGCACTTGCCCGGATAACTATATCATCATCGACGACACCGACTCGGACCCCAGTGAAGATGACTTTGTTGATGAAGCTGGAGCAGATATCATGGAGTCTTCAACTGATTAGAATTTCTAGTAGACCACCATATCAGTAGTAGTTTTCCCCCATTTATATAGTATAGTTCGAGCACTTTTGTAACGCTAGATAGATCGATTGTATGCCTTGTTTGAATTGATTGTTTTTGTCTCATGAGCTTATGGGTAGTGTTTTCCCTCTAGACCTCATTCTATTCTAAACCCTCATCTTTTCTAACCTATCAGATGCCTCCGAGACGCGACACCGGATTTGTTTTCCCACCGGAGATCACTCAGTTGATTCAGCAACAGAATGCCCTGATGCAAGTGTTAGTATAGAACCAAGACAACAACAACAACAACAACCCACCACCACCACCTGTTGATCACTTAGCCCGTTTCTTGAGGCTGAATCCGCCGGTGTTTTCCAGTAGCACCGAGCCGATTGTTGCAGATGATTGGCTCCGCAAAGTTGGAAGGGAGTTGGCCACTGCAGGATGCACAGATGCGGAAAGAGTGCGCTTTGCCGCACATCAACTTGATGGACCCACAGCATCATGGTGGGAGAATTACACAGCCACACACCCTATTGACACTGTCACATGGGACCAGTTTCAGCAAGCTTTCCGTACAGCCCATGTTTCAGCAGGAGCTATGGCTATGAAGAAGCGTGAGTTCCGCAACCTACGCCAAGGAGGACGCACCGTAGGCCAGTATGTGGAAGATTTCAGTAAGTTAGCACGTTATGCACCAGATGACGTTGCTACGGATGCAGCCAAGCAGGAGAAGTTTCTCGAAGGACTGAATGATGAGCTGAGCATGCAGCTAATGGTAGCAACCTTCAACAACTACCAGGAATTGGTAGATAGAGCACTCATGATTGAAGGGAAGCAGCAGCAGATTGAGAACCGTAAGAGGAAGTATGGACAAGGAAAGTACAATTCTGGAGCTCAGCAGAAGCCACGATTTGCCCCGAAATCGGGAGGACAGTTTCAGCATACCCATGGAGGAGGTAGTTCGCACAACCATAATGGCTCCAAGAATGGTAATGGGAACGGAGGAAGCAATGGACAGAACCGTACCAACCCATCAACCCCAGCTAAGAGAGACCTGAGCCAAGTCACTTGCTTTAAGTGCCAGAAGACTGGACATTATGCCAACGAATGTCCTGAAGCCCAGAATGGTAATGGAAATGGAAGCTCTGGGAAGAAGCCGAACCCTTTCAACAAAGGACATGTGAACCACGTGGGCGTGGAAGAGGTTGAAGCACAGCCTGATGCAGTAATAGGTAAGTTTTTGGTTAAGTCATTTACTGCACTCGTTCTTTTTGATACTGGTGCATCGCATTCATACATATCAAGGGGATTTGTGGATAAGTATAAACTGCCAACCCAAGCCCTTAGGTCACCCATGTTAGTAACCTCGCCAGGAGCAGAGTATATGGCTAGTTTGTGGTGTGGTCGGTTACCATTAAGGATTGGTAACTACCTGTTTCCCTCAGACCTAATAATATTGGAATCGCAAGGATTGGATGTGATATTAGGCATGGATTGGTTATCAAAGTATGGAGGGAACATCGATTGTGCCAGTAAGTCGATTTTGCTTACCACCCCAGAAGGAAGAAGGATCAAGTATGTATCCCGGCATGTGCCGAAGAGGACTCAAGTGAATTCCTTATCAGGAGTTGTACAGGAGGAAGTGCCAGTGGTGAAGGATTACCCGGATGTATTTCCAGAAGAGTTGCCAGGCATGCCACCGGATAGAGACATTGAGTTTCTGATTGAACTTTTGCCAGGCACAGGGCCAATATCTAAGAGACCGTACAGGATGCCCGCAAAAGATTTGGAGGAGATTAAGAAGCAGATTAAGGAATTATTGGATGAAGGCTATATTCGCCCAAGTTCGTCACCTTGGGGATCGCCCGTACTTCTAGTGGAGAAGAAAGATGGATCGTTGAGGATGGTTGTTGATTACCGTGGATTGAATGAAGTGACCATCAAAAACAAGTACCCACTGCCGATGATCAATGATTTGTTTGACCGCTTACAAGGAGCCAAGGTATTTTCCAAGATCGATCTACGATCAGGATACCATCAGTTAAAGATTCGAGAGCAGGATATACCCAAGACGGCTCTTACCACCAGATATGGGCTATATGAGTATACCGTTATGTCATTTGGTCTGACTAACGCGCCTGCCTATTTCATGAACCTGATGAACAAAGTGTTTATGGAGTTTTTGGATAAGTTCGTCGTAGTGTTCAGTGATGATATTTTACTCTACTCCAAGAATGAAGAAGAGCATAAGGAGCATTTGCGTTTGGTACTTGAGAAGCTCAGAGAACATCAGTTATACGCCAAGTTCAACAAATGTGAATTTTGGCTGAAGGAAGTTGGATTCCTCGGACATGTTATATCCAGAGAAGGAATAGCAGTAGACCCCGCCAAAGTTGACACAGTAACAAGTTGGGAATCACCCACGTCAAATGGAGAGATCCGGAGTTTCCTTGGACTTGCAGGATACTACCGGAGGTTCATCGAGAATTTCTCAAAGATTGCAAAACCCATGACTGAGCTATTGAAGAAGGACACCAAATTCAATTGGACGGAGGAATGTGAAGCTAGTTTCCAAGAGTTGAAGAAACGATTGGTTACATCACCAGTGTTGATTCTGCCCGATCAACGCAAGGATTATGAAGTTTATTGCGACGCTTCTCGTCGAGGACTTGGAGCAGTGCTTATGCAGGAAGGAAGAGTTGTTTCATATGCTTCACGACAACTTAAACCCCATGAGAAGAATTATGCCACGCATGATTTGGAATTAGCAGCCGTAGTGCATGCATTGAAGACATGGAGACATTTTCTCATCGGAAACCATTGTGAGGTGTACACGGATCACAAGAGTTTGAAGTACATTTTCACGCAGAAGGAGTTAAATCTCAGGCAGAGGAGATGGTTGGAGCTTATTAAGGACTATGATATGAGATTGCATTATCACCCAGGAAAGGATAACGTAGTAGCAGATGCGTTGAGCCGCAAGAGCCATGTCAACACCCTCATGACAGGAGAGTTACCCCAGGAGTTAGCCGAGGATCTTCGCGAGCTATGCTTGGAGATAGTCCCAAGAGGCTATTTAGCGACATTGGAGATTCAGTCTACCTTGATGGAAAAGATCAGAGAAGCTCAAAAGATAGACAAGGAGATTGAAGAGATAAAGAAAAAGATGAGCAAAGGAAAAGCCAAGGGATTTCGTGAGGATGAGCACGATACCTTATGGTTTGAGGACCGCGTTTATGTGCCCAATGATCCGGAGATCAGGAAGTTGATTTTGCAAGAGGCCCATGATTCACCATATTCGATTCACCTAGGAAATACCAAGATGTATTTGGATTTGAAGGATACTTTCTGGTGGACCGGAATGAAGAAGGATATTGCGGAGTATGTAGCAGTTTGTGATGTATGTCAGAGAGTGAAGGCAGAACATCAGAAGCCAGCAGGATTGCTACAACCATTGCCGATACCCGAATGGAAGTGGGATAAAATAGGCATGGATTTTATCACGGGATTGCCCAGGACTCGTTCAGGCTATGACTCAATATGGGTTGTAGTCGACCATTTGACAAAAGTAGCTCATTTCATTCCAGTGAAGACCACTTACACCAGTGCTAAGTTGGCAAAGATATACATGACCAGGATCGTATGTTTGCATGGAGTTCCGAGGACCATTGTATCAGATAGAGGAACCCAGTTTACCTCGAAGTTTTGGAATCAGTTACATGAAACTTTGGGAACCAAGCTAGAATTCAGTACAGCCTTTCACCCACAGACAGATGGACAGACCGAGAGAGTCAATCAGATTTTGGAAGACATGTTGAGAGCTTGTGCACTAGATTATGGATCTAGTTGGGACGACAATTTGCCATATGCAGAGTTTTCTTACAACAACAGTTATCAAACCAGTTTGAAGATGGCCCCTTTCGAAGCTTTGTACGGAAGGAGGTGTAGAACACCATTGCTATGGGACGAAGTTGGAGACCGTCAGTTGTTTGGACCAGATTTGATTAAGGAGTCTAAACAGAAAGTGAGGTTGATTTGCGATAGGCTCAAGGTAGCCCAGTCCAGGCAGAAGAGTTATGCGGATTCTAAACGAAAGGAGACAGTTCACGAAGTCGGAGACAGAGTTTATCTTCGAGTATCACCACTTCGAGGAGTGAAGCGCTTTGGAGTTAAGGGAAAGTTAGCACCCCGTTTTATCGGACCATACAGAGTTTTGGAACGTATGGGAGAAGTTGCCTACAAGCTGGAATTGCCTGAAGGATTGGCAGGAGTTCATGATGTATTTCACGTTTCCCAGTTGAAAAAGTGCCACGCAAAGATGGCTGAGATACCACTGAGAGATACAGTGTCGCTGGAAGCGATTCAACTGGAAAGTGATTTGACCTATGAGGAGAAACCAGTTAAGATTCTTGAGTATGCCAGCCGAGTCACCCGCAGTAAGGTTATCAAGTTTTGCAAAGTCCAGTGGAGTCACCACACGGAAGATGAGGCCTCCTGGGAGCGAGAGGAAGATCTACGAAAGGACCACTCTCACCTATTTTCTAGCCAACCCGAATCTCGAGGGCGAGATTCATCTTAAGGGGGGTAGGTTTGTAACATCCCAAATTTTCAATTTGGAATGTTATACATTAGATCATCTTTGCATAGCATATTTTATTGCATTTTGGCAAATCCTCGATAAATCCTAAGCAACTCAAGGACCCTCGGAGAGAGTTGGGGATTTTCACGATTTTTCATATTTGATTTTATCAAATAATAAAACGAGGATTTTGGTTTTGATTATTTTTCTCTCCGAAAAATATTTCATATTAAAATAAATGAGAGGAGAAAATATGACTTCTCCAAAACAATTGAAATATTGGAGGAAAAATATTAAAATCATATATTGGATTTTATTCGGATTTTATTTGCAATTTTACTTGCATTAAAAAAATTGCCCGTTTTCAAAACTGCATTTTTGTGTCAAAAAAATGTTCACCTTGTTCTAATTATTTTTATTAGACGGGGAAAATTTGTTTTATCATTTTTCGATTTTTATTTATTTTTCTGCGATTTTGTTTTGTTTCGGCAGAATATTTAAAAAAA
>NC_057805.1:318319356-318324591 GCF_018294505.1 Triticum aestivum
GCCGCCCCTCGCCGCCGCCCGAGCCCCGCTGCCCCGCCGCCCTCGCCGAGCCCCGCCGGAGCCCGTCCCGACGAGGTACCGAGCCGCCGCCGTTTTGCTGGTTTTCTAAAAAAACCGTTCGTTTTTTTCTAAACCCTAGATCGGTTTAGTTTTTTCGGTTTTATTATTTAGTGAACGTTCACCGACCCGTTCGTTTTAACGAACGTGTTCGTCGGATTTTTGCTGTTAACGAACGTCCGTTCTTTAACCGTTCGTCAGTTTTTCTTTTTCGCCGGATTTTTCCGAGATTATTCCAGATCGCGATTTCAGATCAGATCTCCGTTTTCGTTTAACTTTTCGCTCGTTTATCGGAATCAGGCGATTCAAGCGCCTAGAGTTTCGTCTCGAAATTCTCTTTCCATTTAACCTACTCAAACAAGTTTTTGCTACTGTAAAATTTGACCTAGATCCAGATTAGTAAATGAAGCTTGTTTCTTTCGCCGTTTGACTTTCGTTGCTTCGTTCGAGTTGATTCTTTTTGCAAACCGGAGTTCTTAAGTTGAACTTTCTGGTTGGATCTTTTATTCGAGTTTTACCTGTGCATTATATGAGTACTTATTGTTTGCTTGTTTGTTTGCGATAGAGTACCCGGAGTGCGCCGCTTGTTACTTCGAATCTCTAGGTTTCGCGGATCATCAGCAAGGCAAGTAACACTTTGATCATACCTTTCCATACCCAGTTTTTATTGCATTAGATCAATCCTCAAACATTGCATGATTAGGATCTAATTAAATTGTGGGTATTGGGAAGTAGTTGAGGTAGTACCTATTACCTGTTTATTATCAAACCTTTGGGAGTTACTTCTACGTTGCTATTATATTGCTATGCTATGCTCGTAGACGTGGATTGGGTTTGAGAGTATTCATGACAGATGTGAGATTGTTAATTAATGGTTTACTTAAGGTGGCAACAAAAACTCACATCTGGGTGGATTGAGGTACCTGGGTATTCCAGGATTGCCTGTTTTCTTTTGGACCGCCACCCAGGTTCAAAGGGATCATGAGATTATTCATGCTAGAAACTTCCGTGTGCAGCCGCAAGCTATTATGGGCTCTAGCATAGTTGATTAAGTTGTGTGAACTCTTACAGTGGTAGAATAGCAGATGTAGGGGATGTAGGTGGTACGGTCTATCACATCGTAAGGTGCAAACACTTCTGAAAGACTGTGTCTCGGTCATCCGTTTCTCAAACATCATGAAGTGCGAGAATCAAGCGGAGGCGATCGAGTCTTGTGGGAAAAGTGCACAAACCTCTGCAGAGTGTATGAACTAATCATGGTTAGCCGTGTCCCCGGTTATGGACAATTTGAGTATCTAGTACTTGGATTTTCATGTGCATCTCATCATGTTACTTTAATTAATTTTGTTGGGTTAATGATGATACTTAATTGGGATTGAGATGCTGTCAACCATCTCGATGTTCAACAACCACCATGATAGTTAAATAAAATTTATTCCTTTGCAGTAGGGAAAAATTGGCTTTTCGCAAAACTGTAACCATAGAGCCTTTCCACCAGCCATATATGCATGTAGTATAGCATTATTATGTTCATTACTCTCTATGTGTTACTTTGCCAGCATATTCCATGTGCTGGCCCGTTTTCGGGCTGCAACGTTTCATGTTGCAGACTTTTCAGACGACGAGTAAGGTGCCGTAGGTCGTGGTCTTATACTCAGTGATGCCGTTGGAGTTGATGGACTCACTTATCTTCCAAGCCTTCCGCTGTTATCGTAGTAGATGGCCTTAAGCCATATTTATCATACTTATTCTCTTTTGAGATATTCGATGTAATAAGTGTGTGATTGCTACTCTGTTATAAATCCTCCATTTGTACTGTGTGTGTCAGCATTACTGATCCAGGGATGACACTGGTGCACAACAACACAGACTATTTGAGGTCTGGTGGCTACATCTTCACTTATATCTTTTGAGTATGACCTTATAGAATGCTCTTTGTGCTTCACTTAAATCTTTTGAGTATGGTTTATAGAATGCTTCGTGTGCTTCACTTATATATTTTGAGCTTGGATATTGGTTAGTATATATTAATTGTAGAGTGCTCCATGAACTTCACTTATATCTTCTGGAGTATGAATAATACTATCATCTAATGCGGGTTTGGAAGAGTGTCAACTTTAGGAATTAGTGACCCCACTATTCCGAATGAGAAGAATTTTGCTTATGTGGAGAGTAGTAAAATTTCTATGCTTGTAGATCATGAAAAGAATGCTTTATGTGATGGTTATATTGTTGAACTCATTCATGATGCTACTGAAAATTATTATGAGGGAGGAATATATGCTTGTAGGAGTAGCAATAATATCAAGTTTCCTCTCTATGTGCTTAAAGTTTTATAGTTATACTTGTTTTGCCTTCCTATGCTAGTTGATTCTTGTTCCTATAAATTATGTGCTCACAAAATCCCTAGGCATAGGAAGTGGGTTAGATTTAAATATGCTAGTCATATTCTTCATGATGCTCTCTTTATGTTTCAACTCTTATCTTTTATGTGAGCATCATTGAAATCATCATGCCTAGCTAAAAGACATTAAAGAAAAGCGCTTGTTGGGAGACAACCCAATATTTACCCTTACTGTTTTTGTGTGTTTACATGATTAAGCTACTGTAGTAATCATGTTTTATAGCTTTTGTTTCAATAAAGTGCCTAGTAAGACCTTTGGGAAGACTTGGGTGAAAGATAATGCGATCTTGCTGTAAAAAACAAAAACTTTGCGCTGACGAGATTAGCTGCCATTTTTTACAGAAGAGTGCTTTTTAGTTGATTCTTTTTGCAGAAGATTAATAGACAAATTCCTCACGTCCACAAATTTATTTCATAATTTTTGAAGTAGCAGAAGTATGGTTGCTGTTCAGATCATTACAGACTGTTCTGTTTCTAACAGATTCTTTTTTCATTACATAGTTTGCTTGTTTTCTAGTTTCTATTGCTTATATTTCTCAATATAAATTGTAGAAATGATATGGTACAGTAGGCATTGCGTGAGAACAATTATTACCCTTGTCTTTTATAGTACCAAAGTGAATGGTTTACTCTTTATCATACTAACCTATCTCACGAAGTTCCATTAAGTTTTATGTGATTGAAGTTTTCAAGCTTTGGGTGAGATATTGATATGAGGAGAATAAGGAGTGGAAAGACCCTAAGATTGGGGATGCACAAGGCACCCCAAGGTAATATTCAAGGAAGACTCAAGCGCCTAATCTTGGGGATGCCCCGGAAGGCATCCCCTCTTTCGTCTTCAAAACTATCGATATACCTTACTCGGAGCTATATTTTTATTCGTCACATGATATGTGTTTTGCTTGAAGCGTATTTTCAATTTTACTTGCTGTTTGATAAAATCATTGGATCTGAAGTTTTGAATGAAAAAGAACCCTCTCATGGCTAGTGAATTATTTGACTACTCAGTGTTCTTCACTTATATCTTTTTGGAGTAGTTTGTCATTTACTCACGTGCTTCACGTATATCCTATGAGTAAATGGTTGAATGAATTGAATATCATAAATCTGAAAGTATATATGTTTCATATGCTTATCCCATGGGGAGTAATGACTTCACATATAAGAAGTAGAGGTGGTAAATTTATTGAAGGTTAGCAAGCATTGAATTGGTCACTTGAACAATTCATGAAAGAATATTGAAGGAAGAGAGATTTCACATATAAATATACTATCTTGGACATCTTTTGCAATTGTGACCACTCATTAAAATGTGACATGCTAAAAAGTTGATGTTGGACAAGGAAGACAACTTAATGAGTTATGTTTTCCTATATCCGAAAAGTTATATTGTCTTGGATCATCCAACATGTTGAGCTTGCCTTTCCCTCTCATGCTAGCAAAATTCTTTGCACCAAGTAGAAATACTACTTGTGCTTCCAAACATCCCTTAAACTAGTTTTGCCAAGAGAGTCCAACATAACTACCAATGGATTGAGTAAGATCCTTCAAGTAAGTTGTCATCGGTGCAAGCAATAAAAATTGCCCTCTAAATATGTATGATCTATTAGTCCGGAGAAAATAAGCTTTATACAAACTTGTGATAGGAAAGTAATAAAAGTGACGGACTGCATAATAAAGGTCTTTATCACAAGGGGCAATATAAAGTGACGTTCTTTTGCATTAAGATTTTGTGCATCCAACCATAAAAGCGCATGACAACATCTACTTCCCTCTGCGAAGGGTCTATCTTTTACTTTTACCTTCTACCTGTCACGCCCAATATGCGATACTATCCTAAAGAGACTCGAAGGTCCCACCAAGGATAGAACCGCATATTGACACGCTTTTGCAAGGTGGATATCATTACATCAACATTACATAATAGATGGGGATACATACAAGGCATACACATGCCGCAAGAATACAACAATACATCATACATAAGACCAACATCCGACTATGGATGAAACACAAACAGAAGCTCAAATGACATCCACCCTGCTAGCCTAGGCTGCCGACCTGGAACCTGTCCCCTGATCGAAGAAGAAGCAGAAGAAGAACTCCAAAACAAGAAACATCGCTCTCGCGTCACGATCATCGCAAAACCTGTACCTGGAACTGTTGTTGTAGTAATCTGTGAGCCACGAGGACTCAGCAATCCCATTACCATGGGTGTCAAGACTAGCAAAGCTTAATGGGTAAGGAAGGGGAAAAGTGGTGAGGTTGCAGCAGCGACTAAGCAATGATATGGTGGCTAACATACGCAAATAAGAGCGAGAAGAGAAGCAACGGAACGGTCGTCAACTAGTAATGATCAAGAAGTGATCCTGAACTCCTACTTACGTCAAACATAACCCAAAGACCGTGTTCACTTCCCGGACTCCACCGAGAAGAGACCATCACGGCTACACACGCGGTTGATGCGTTTTATTTAAGTCGAGTGTCAAGTTCTCTACAACCGGACATTAACAAATTCCCATCTGCCACATAACCGTGGGCACGGCTTTCGAAAGATAATACCCTGCAGGGGTGTCCCAACTTAGCCCATTATAAGCTCTCACGGTCAACGAAGGATATTCCTTCTCCCGGGAAGACCCGATCAGTCTCGGAATCCCGGTTTACAAGACATTTCGACAATGGTAAAACAAGACCAGCAAAGCCGCCCGATGTGTCGACAATCCCGATAGGAGTCGCACGTACCTCGTTCTCAGGACACACCGGATGAACACTAC
>NC_057805.1:318324880-318349459 GCF_018294505.1 Triticum aestivum
ATAAGATGACCCTCAGGAGCGCGACTCCCAAGGGAAAAAGGCTAGGTGAGGCAAATGTAAAACCAAGGTTGGGCCTTGCTGGAGGAGTTTTATTCAAAGCGAACTGTGAAGGGGGTCCCATAAATCACCCAACCGCGTAAGGGACGCAAAATCAAGGAACGTAACACCGGTATGACGGAAACTAGGGCGGCAAGAGTGGAACAAAACGCCAGGCATAAGGCCGAGCCTTCCACCCTTTACCAAGTATATAGATGCATTAATTAAATAAGAGATATTGTGATATCCCAACATAAACATAATCCAACATGGAGCAATCTTCATCTTCACCTGCAACTAGCAACGCTATAAGAGGGGCTGAGCAAAGCGGTAACATAGCCAAACAACGGTTTGCTGGGAAGGGTGACAAAGGTTAGAGGTTCATGGCAATTTGGGAGGCTTGAAGAGCAAGTGATAGGTAGCGCAGCAAAGCGATAGAACGAAGCAGCTAGCATAGCAATGATAGTAGTGAGATCCAAGGTGACGGTCATCTTGCCTGAAATCCCGCTAGGAAGAAGAACAAGTCCATGAAGAAGATGAAGCCACGAAGACGAACCAAGCGTAGTCGAACGGATCCTCACGAACGCAACGAAACAGGAACTATCGAGAAGAAGCACAACCGGAAAGAAGAAAACAACACGGTAAACACTCAACACATGAACAAGGCATGAAGCTCAATCAAGTATGATGCATGACAAGGCTACATGAGGCTACTCATGGTAAGAGATGATGCATACAAGAACAACACATCAAAGCAAGTTTAAATGAGGCCGGAAACAACATATAACAATTCCGGTAAGTCCTCATATGCAAAATTACGAAATTGGTCCAGATCTGAATAAACCTTATGTTCAAGTTATTAAACAGCAAGTTAAGATGCACCAAGATGATCTACACAAAATTCTAGTCAAGTTACATATAAAGTTCATTTAGTTCGGAGCTACGACCTAGAAGATATGAGCAAAACAAGTTAAACATGACATTGATGCAAAATGCATTCAAACATCAAGCAAACACCTCAAAACAAGGATGCAACAAGGTAACATGAAACTACATGCAAAACTAAGTAAGTTTCATATAGAGCATGCTCAAAACGGAGCAACGGTGCAACACATACACTCCAAACAAGATATAGCAACAATCTGTCCAAAACAGCAACTAGGCATCTAGCAAGCATCAAAACAATATGCTACGGCAACTCAACATGCAAAAAAAAGGCACGGACATGATATACAGGTAAATCATGACAAAACATGAACACTGAGCTACCTCCAGAAATCACTAGAACATGCTCAAAAGGACATGGCAAGATTGCAAATAATAACAGTTTCACAGACTTGGCAGAAATCACTGGACATGGCAGAAATAACATCGGGTTGCTAAGTTTAGAGCTATCAAACAACATGCTAAAGAAACAGATCATGACAAACAAAGGCATGGCATGCATCTACTCAAAGCATAGAAAAAAAGTCCCTTAGTGAACATGAGCCAAAAAGGCACATAAGATATGATGGCACCCATGTGAACATAGCAAGTGATATGACAGATTCAGACGGTGAAAATAGTAGTTCATGCCAGAAACAACGATAAGTAGGCATGTTGGTGAGCTTGAACCACTCACCACAGAGCATTACATGGCATGACAAGGTAACCAACATTAATATGGCATAAATATAAAGCTAATCATGGCAATAGCATAGTCATAGGGTACATGGATCACTAGCGAAACACATGGCAATAACGAACTTCATATTAACAGGCTGACAACAACATTATTTAGCAAGTTTGGAGAAAGATTACAACAAGCTACAACATGATATAAATGCAACCAAGGGCATGGTTGGATAGAGCATAACATGTGTAACAAAACATCCTTAGTGAACATCTCCATATTATGCATAGAACTCATGGAGACAGCAGGTTTACATGGCAACAAAATATAACAGACTCGGACTTAGCAGAAATCACTGTCACAGAAATCAGCAACATCACGGAGGCTACTTTGCATGCTTGTGCTAGTCACCACATAGATCACAAAAATACAAGGCACGCCCAATATGCGATACTATCCTAAAGAGACTCGAAGGTCCCACAAAGGATAGAACCGCATATTGACACACTTTTGCAAGGTGGATATCATTACATCAACATTACATCATAGATGGGGATACATACAAGGCATACACATGCCGCAAGAATACAGCAATACATCATACATAAGATCAACATCTGACTACGGATGAAACACAAACAGAAGCTCAAACGACATCCACCCTGCTAGCCCAGGCTGCCGACCTGGAACCTGTCCCCTGATCGAAGAAGAAGCAGAAGAAGAACTCCAAGACAAGAAACATCGCTCTCGCGTCATGATCATCGCAAAACCTGTACCTGCAACTGTTGTTGTAGTAATCTGTGAGCCACGAGGACTCAGCAATCCCATTACCATGGGTGTCAAGACTAGCAAAGCTTAATGGGTAAGGAAGGGGTAAAGTGGTGAGGTTGCAGTAGCGACTAAGCAATGATATGGTGGCTAACATACGCAAATAAGAGCGAGAAGAGAAGCAACGGAACGGTCGTCAACTAGTAATGATCAAGAAGTGATCCTGAACTCCTACTTACGTCAAACATAACCCAAAGACCGTGTTCACTTCCCGGACTCCACCGAGCAGAGACCATCACGGCTACACACGCGGTTGATGCGTTTTATTTAAGTCGAGTGTCAAGTTCTCTACAACCGGACATTAACAAATTCCCATCTGCCACATAACCGCGGGCACGGCTTTTGAAAGATAATACCCTGCAGGGTGTCCCAACTTAGCCCATTATAAGCTCTCACGGTCAACGAAGGATATTCCTTCTCCCGGGGAGACCCGATCAGTCTCGGAATCCCGGTTTACAAGACATTTCGACAATGGTAAAACAAGACCAGCAAAGCCGTCCGATGTGTCGACAATCCCGATAGGAGTCGCACGTACCTCGTTCTCAGGACACACCGGATGAACACTACGTACAACTAAAACCAGCCCTCAAGTTTCCCCGAGGTGGCGCTGCAAGTGGCTCTAGTTTGGACCAACACTCCGAGGAGCATTGGCCCGGGGGGTGGGGGGTAAAATAAGATGACCCTCAGGAGCGCGACTCCCAAGGGAAAAAGGCTAGGTGAGGCAAATGTAAAACCAAGGTTGGGCCTTGCTGGAGGAGTTTTATTCAAACGAACTGTCAAGGGGGTCCCATAAATCACCCAACCGCGTAAGGGACGCAAAATCAAGGAACATAACACCGGTATGGCGGAAACTAGGGAGGCAAGAGTGGAACAAAACGCCAGGCATAAGGCCGAGCCTTCCACCCTTTACCAAGTATATAGATGCATTAATTAAACAAGAGATATTGTGATATCCCAACTGTTGAGGATATAAACATTAGAGTCACCCGCCCAGGAGGGGCCGGGTTACGTTATAATGATCATCACGTGAAGCCCAATACCAGGCTAGAGGATGGCGGATCAATAGTGGGCTTAAGACCCGGAGGCGGCTTAAGGCCCGTAGTTATGAACCGCCGTTATGGAAAGACTTGTAATGTAAGGAAAGAGTAGTTAAGAGTCCGAGCCGGATACTGTTATAAGCCGGCCGGGACTCTGAGAGCCGCGGGGCGTCAACCTCTCTATATAAAGGGACGACCCGGCGGCGGCTCAGGACGAGGGACAAGAGATCAAAAGCTGGGCATAGCGATTAAGCTCCCTGGTGATCGAAACCCTAAGTAATACCACCTCAACTGGACGTAGGCTTTTACCTTCACCGTAAGGGGCCGAACCAGTATAACCCTCGTGTTCCTTGTCCCGTTTAACCCCTTGAAGCTTCCTAGCTGCGATGGCTCCACGACTAAGTCCTTGCACGAGGACATCTGCCGTGACAATTCCACGACAGTTGGCGCCCACCGTGGGTCCAGCGCACGGTGGATTTGAATTCTTGAAGGGCAGCTTCGAAGGGCTCAAGGGATACGCTGTGGGCCGGATGACCAAGAGTTGTCGCGGCAAGCTCTACATCGACGATGCAAACTGGGGCCCCGACGCCGGCTCAACTGAGTACGGTACCGGGTCCCCTTCAGCGGAATCCATGTCTTTATTGGCAAGATTGGTGAGCCGGGCCCTGAGCCGGACCTCTGCGCCGATCTCATCGAGACGGCTCAACGTGCATGACCCGCCCGGACCTTGCCTGCCTTGAAGCGTGCTTTCGTGGGATGCGTCCATGGAGAGCTCTCTGAAGGAACTGGATCTGGTGATGAGACGGCCGCTCGCTCTGACGGCGAGTCATCCACAGAGGAGACCGATTCATTATACCAACTTCAAGATGGTAGGCTCAGGGGTTGTTCCGATGGCGACAGTATTCCGGACCCCTTTGAGCCGCCGAGCCGGGTTGGAATCTTCATGGCTGGCGCGCAACCTGTTCAAAACCCCACCACCGGGGCAGGAAGCCCTGTGCCCTCGCCGGCTCAGGTGCTGATGGACCTCACAGACAAGATGACGGCCCTGTTAACCGCTACGGTCGCCCCAGCGGATCAAGCTCAGCATGACACGGAGGTGGCACAGTTAAAGTTGGATCTAGCAAAAGCCAAGGAGGATCTGGCGGCGGAAGGGATCAGGATGGCTGCGGAGAGGGCGGCTTTCGACGCCCAGACTCAGCTGATTCAGGCACAGTCTTTCCGGCTCACGATGGATCAGAACGCGTCCAATGAGGTCATGAGAAGGAGGCATCAAAAGGCCCAATCTCGACTCCCTCCGGTTTACGATCCTCGAAACCTCTTCAACACGCCTGGTGCAGGGCCCAGTAACCCGCCAGAGATCACGACGCCCGGGGCTGGAACGTCAATTCAGCCTCAAGTGATGGGGCCTCCCCGGGTGAACGCTGCCCCGCCTCAGTATGTGCCAATACCGCCGGGTCATTATGCCAACCCGTTGGAAAACATGGTCGCCGCGGCGGCGCGACTGGCGGCTCTCCCAATCGATGGCGACTCTCCAACGGCGGTTGAAACCCGCCGGGTCAGAGAACTCCTTCAGACGACTCTGGCGCAGCAGGAGGCATATTCTTATAGCCGGGACAGGATTCATTCAACCCCTCGTCCAGGCCGGAGCCCGAGTTATAGCAGACACATGGTCTCAGCGACCGGCTCAAGCAATGTCCGATGCCATGACTTGCCTCCTGGCTATGGCCCGGCTCATAACGGAGCCGTTCACGCGGTAGACCAAGACAGAGCATGGCAAGAGGCGGAGCAGGTGCCTCAGTTGACGGCTTACCAGCCACCCCCGGCTTATCCGACGGCTTCTATTGATGCGGGTACACCTACGAGGACTGGAGGTGTCCCTTGTCTGGTGCCGGCTCTCCGCAATGAACGTCTGCCCAAGGATTTCAAAGGGCCTAGGAAGGTACCTAATTACACGGCTGATTTACAACCCGGAGCATGGATCGAGAGTTACGAGATGGCTATGGAGTTGCTGGAGGTCAGCGAAGCGGCAATGGCCAAGTACTTCACCATGATGTTAGATGGGACTGCCCGCACTTGGTTGAAAGGACTGCCACCAAACTCTATCGGGTCTTCGGCTGAACTAAAAGCCCGGTTCATCCAAAACTTCAAAGATACATGTAGGCAATCTATGTCAATTGTGGATTTGACTAATTGCAAGCAGTAGGAGGGTGAGTCTACGACCCATTGGGTTCGCCGGGTCAAATAGATAATACATTCATCTGATAAGATGGATGCCGGCTCTGCAGTCTTAATGTTAGAGCAGAATTGTCGTTTTGCGCCCCTGAAGATGAAGCTCGGGCGGCTCAAGCGCGATTGCAATGATATGGGTACGCTGATGGCGGCTCTGGTCAAGTACGCCGACTCTGATAGTACCAAGGATCCCGCGTCAGATGATGAAAGGACAGGGAAGGGAAAACGGAATGGCAATAGCAAGGGCCCCCAGCATAACCCGACGAACCAAGGAGGCAACAAGCGTAAGGCTGATGGCAGTATGGAATTTGTGGCCAACACCAATTCACAGGGTAACAACTACCGACGCAAGGGGAGACCACCTCCCCGAGCCGGCGGATCAGGCCCGACGCTTGAGCAGTTGTTAAATGAGCCCTGCCCGAGGCATGGCTCTAGGGAAAAGCCGGCCACTCATCTATGGAAGGACTACGCAATCATGAAGGCCTTTAAGAATTCCAACGCTTTCAATGGCAATAATGGCCCGGGCGGCGGCTCAGGCGCCGGCGGCTTTCATGGCCCGGGCGGCGGCTCAAATTCCAATTCTCAGAACGTTCAAGGGGGCTTTAATCAGCAGTCCGACCAGGGTCATCAGCAGCAGCAGGGGGGATACCAGACCAATCCAAAGCAGCTCAATGGTGGACATTATCATGTGTTTACCACCAGTCTGTGCAAGCGAGATCAGAAGCTTCATAAAAGGGCTGTGAATGCTGTTGAGCCGGCGGTTCCACGCTATTTAAGATGGTCCGAGCAGCCTATTGTGTGGAGTAGGGAAGATCACCCTCCCCGGGTTGATAATCCGGGTCACCTGGCCCTGGTGGTGGCTCCTCAGGTGGGGGGATATAAATTCACTAAAGTGCTCATGGACGGAGGTAGCAGCATCAACATCCTCTATTATGAGACCTTCCGTCGTATGGGGTTGATTGATAAGAACCTCAGCCAGTCCAATACTGTTTTCCATGGTGTGGTGCGTGGTAAGTCGGCATATCCGGTTGGTAAGATCAAGCTGGAAGTGGCTTTTGGAGATGAGTACAACTACATGGCGGAAAAATTAACCTTTGAGGTGGTTAAGATAAGAAGTCCGTATCATGCTTTATTTGGGCGGCCGGCTTACGCCAAGTTCATAGCACGACCGTGTTACGTGTATTTGCAGCTAAAGATGCCGGGTCACAATGGGACCATTACGGTTCATGGCAGCCGAAAGATAGCCTTGGAATGTGAGGAAGGTGACGCGGCTTACGCTGAATCTGTTTGTGCGACAGAGGAGTTGAAATTTTACAAGGACAATGTTGACCCGGGAGATATGAGGTCTTTGAAAAAGCCGACCACGGAGCATGAGCCGGCAATGAAATTTAAGTCAGCTGATGAGACTAAGCTTGTTGACTTTGTTCCAGGTGACTCATCTCAGCAGTTCAGCATCAGTGCCAATCTGGATCCGAAATAGGAAGGCGCGCTCATCGAGTTCATCCGTGAGAACATGGACATTTTTGCATGGAAACCTTCTGACATGCCAGGTGTACCTAGAGAACTCGCTGAGCACACTCTCAATATTGATCCGAAATTTAAGCCGGTCAGGCAATTCCTTCGGCGGTTTAATGAGGAGAGGCGGAAAGCCATTGGTGAGGAGGTGGCCCGGCTCTTGACGGCCGGGTTTATTGTTGAAGTTTTTCATCCAGAATGGTTAGCTAACCCGATGCTCGTGCTCAAGAAGAACGGCACCTGGCGGATGTGTGTGGACTACACGGATTTAAACAAGGCTTGTCCGGCTGATCCTTTTGCTCTCCCCCGTATTGATCAAATTATTGATGCTACGGCGGGTTGTGAGCGCTTAAGTTTTTTGGACGCTTATTCTGGATACCATCAGATTAAAATGGCAGTTAAGGACCAGGAGAAGACGGCGTTCATCACTCCCTTTGGAGCCTTCTGTTATGTGTCTATGCCTTTTGGGCTCAAGAGTGCGCAGGCGACTTACCAGCGCTGTGTGCAGAATTGTCTTCATAACCAGATTGGGCGCAATGTTCACGCCTATGTGGATGATATCATGGTTAAATCCAAGGAGAAGGAGACCCTGGTAGATGATCTTAGAGAAACCTTTGATAATCTCCGGGTTTACAAGATGATGCTTAACCTGGCCAAGTGTGTTTTTGATGTTCCCGCAGGCAAGCTCTTGGGTTTTCTGGTTTCTCACAGAGGCATTGAAGCTAACCTAAAAAAGATCCAGGCAATCACCTCTCTGGCTAAGCCGGCATGCATAAACGACGTCCAGCGTCTGGCGGGCCGCATCGCTGCTTTGAGCCGGTTTGTAAGCCGTTTGGGTGAAAAGGCCATGCCACTGTACCAGTTGATGAAGAAAAAAGATGACTTTGTCTGGAATGATGCTGCTAATGCTGCTTTTGAGGATTTGAAGAGACAGCTGGCTGAGCCCCCAGTTCTTGCTGCTCCGGTTGACAAGGAGCCCTTATTGCTGTATGTAGCCGCTAACACACGAGCCGTCAGTGTGGCTGTGGTGGTGGAGCGCAAGGAAGAGGGTAAGGAGTATCCGGTTCAGCGGCCGGTTTACTACGTCAGTGAAGTGCTCATTGAGTCCAAACAACGGTGTCCACATTGGCAGAAGCTTGTTTACGGGGTATTCATGGCAAGCCGGAAGCTTAAGCATTATTTCCAGGGTCACCCTATCACTGTGGTTAGTTTTTCTCCCCTAGGAGATATCATCCAAAACAGAGAAGCCACAGGAAGAGTGGCTAAGTGGACTATAGAGCTTGGGCCTCATGGTCTGAAATACGTGCCACGCACTGCTATCAAATCTCAAGCATTGGTGGATTTCATCAACGATTGGACAGAGCTGTAGGTGCCTGAAGAGAAACCGGATAATACATACTGGACTATTCACTTCGACGGGTCTAGGCAATTGGAGGGCTCGGGGGCTGGAGTTGTATTAACTTCCCCTCGAGGTGACAAGTTTTGTTATGTGCTACGGTTGATGTTTCCCTGTACTAACAATGCAGCTGAGTACGAGGCCTTGCTCCATGGTCTTCAGATGGCTAAGGAGATGAGCTTGAGCTGGGTAAGGTGCTTTGGCAACTCATATTTAGTGGCTCAACAAGTGTCGGGCAAGTGGGATCCCAAGGACCCTCTCATGGTGGCTTATCACCGCGAAGTAGATGCCATTGCTGGACACTTTCAGGGTTACCAAGTAGAGCACATCGATCGCAGGAAGAACGAGGCGGCTGATGCATTAAGCCGGCTGGGCTCTCAGCGAAAGCCGGTGCCGCCTAATACTTTCTTGGACATCTTGCATAACCCTTCTGTTAAGTTGCCTACAGAGGAAGACTTGGCTGTCCCTGACCCGGAGGCACAGTTGGTGGCGGCTCTCCACATTACCCCAGACTGGACAGTACCATACTTGGCTTACATGACCCGGGGAGAATTGCCTGAGGATGAAACTTTGGCCAGACAAATAACCCGACGGGCTAAGTCAATGATAATTATCAATGGTGAGCTGCATCGTCGCAGTGTCACTGGAACTTTCCAGCGTTGTGTTTCCCCTGAGGAAGGCCAAGAAATTTTACGTGAAATTCACGAGGGGGATTGTGGTCATCATGCCGGCTCAAAGTCCCTTGTGGCCAAGGCTTTTCGTCATGGTTTTTATTGGCTGACTGCTCATGCTGATGCAGAGGATTTGGTCAGTAAATGTGACGGTTGCCAGAGGTTCTCGCGACGGGCTCATGTGCCGGCTCAGGAATTGAGGATGATTCCAATCACTTGGCCGTTTGCGGTTTGGGGGCTTGATATGGTTGGGCCTTTTAAAAGGTCCAAGGATAAGAAGACCCACCTCTTGGTGGCGGTTGACAAGTTCACAAAGTGGGTTGAGGCAGAGCCAGTTAGCAAGTGTGACGCGGCCACATCGGTTCAGTTCATGAAAAGGGTGATATTTTGCTTTGGTTTTCCACACAGCATTATAACTGACAATGGTACCAATCTGTCTAAGGGCGCCATGGAGGAGTTTTGTCAACGAGAGCATATCCGGCTTGATGTTTCATCAGTGGCTCACCCTCAGTCCAATGGTCAAGCTGAGAGAGCTAATCAGGAAATCTTGAAGGGCATCAAGCCCCGGCTTTTGGTCCCTTTGCAACGGACGCCGGGTTGTTGGGTGGAGGAGTTACCCTCCGTGTTATGGAGCATCAATACTACTCCTAACAGGTCTACGGGTTAGACGCCTTTCTTCATGGTTTATGGAGCGGAGGCAGTCCTCCCAAGGGACATTCGTCATGACTCGCCTCGAGTGGCGGCTTATGTTGAGGCGGATAATGAGCGGGTGCACCAAGATGCTCTTGACTTGTTGGATGAACAGCGTGATGTGGCAGCGGCTCGCTCGGTGATTTACCAACAAGACCTGCGCCGCTATCACAGCCGCCGAGTTAAGTCCAGAGTCTTCCAGGAAGGTGATCTGGTGCTCCGGCTCATCCAAGATCAAACAGATGCACACAAGTTATCCCCGCCTTGGGAAGGGCCCTTTGTGGTCAGCAAGAACTTGCACAACGGGTCATACTACCTTATCGATGTTCGGGAGCACAAAGATTCACGTAAGTCGGAGGAAGAGACCCGTCGGCCGTGGAACATAGCTCAGCTTCGGCCTTATTACACTTGAGCCGCCGGCTCTCATGATGTACATATTTCTCTAGCCATGTATATATTATGATAAATAATAAAGCAGGACCTCTGTCCTTTTCTCCTCCAAAGGTAAATGTGTTATTTCCATTACAACATTACATGGTCACTTGGAGGTGGATCCGGCTTACGATCGTATTCGAATCTAGCCGTTAACAATATGATCACCTGGGGGCTTCCTGTTCAAACACAGGTCGTATTCGAACCAAAGAGTACATAGCTGTCGATACCCACTTGATTGGCAAATTGCCGAGCTCATTGGGGAGTTTTTCTTGATCATATTTGAATCATAGCTCAACCCCCTTTGGGAACCGACGTGGATCGTATTCGAATCAGCGTCGTTAAACAACTCTCAAGGTCATTTGGGGGCTTCCTGTTCAAACATAGGTCGGATTCGAACCGAAGAGAACATAGCTGTCGGTACCCTCTTGATCGGCAAGGCCAAAGCCACTGGGGGCTATATGATCGCATTCAAATCTTAGCTTAACCCCTTTGGGACGGTTCTCTGGTCGTATTCGAATCAGAAGCCCCTAAGTTTTGATCTTCTGGTTTGCAACAGTGTGCAAGGGCGGTTCTTACTCCGCCGGCTTAACTTTGATTAACAATGTTGATAGCACACAATAAGCATTATCGATGCTGGTGAACCGGAGTTGAGTTCTCAACCTCATTATTTGGGTTACATAAACCGGAAGTATACTTGAAGGCTTGCAAGTGTTCTATCATGAGGATATAATAGAGAGCCGGCCTTTGATGACTTTGGTTCATATTCCGGGTTATATGTAAAATATATGCCTCTCAGTGCGGTAAGCCGCCCAGAGACTTGTGATTTGTTTCCTATGCAGGATAATTAAAGACAGCTCTTTAACTTAAGGACAGTAGATGATCGAGCATAACCCGGAGGAATATAAAGGAGCAGCTTCAACGGCGTTAAGCACTCTACACGTGCATGATGGCACGACAAAATTAAGTGTTTGTCCTACTCTATTACAGGACTCCCCGAGTCCAAAAGGTGAGGCATTGTTTTAAGGTGTAACCATGAGCCGCCTAAGAAATCAAGGTGCTTGTTGGGTTGAAGCTCCCGGCTCATCCCTCTCCGCTCCTTCGGCTGTTCCCATGACCTGGAAGGTTGATGATTTCCAGTCAATGCCGCTCAAAGCTTCAAATTGAGCCTCATCATCAATTAACCCGGCCGGGTCAACTTCTGGGGCAAAGGTATGCTTACGAGTCGGCGGGATCAGGCTGACTGCTTCATAGCGTGGAGTTGGGATCCTCTGATTCTCCGTGTCATAGCCCGGCTGATACTTGGTAAGATCTGTGTCATTTCCAATCAAGGTAGCCACCGGGCGCACGCTCTTCACACAGGCGACAAAGTCTTTCTGGTCAAAGGGGGTACCGTCTTCCTTCAGGCTAGGGTATCCAAGAGCGATGTCGGCCGGGTCTAGCTCCGGGAGAAAAGCCTTGGCCCGGCTCAGAGCAGCTATAGCTCCAGCTCTAGCAGAAGCCCGTCTCAGATCTTGGAAGCGTTGAGGAAGAACGGCGAGCCGCCTGAGTACGTCGGCCAGGTGAGTCGGAACCTCATTGGACAGAGCCACAACGGTGTAACCCAGAAGCACGTTGTGACCCGGTGTAGAGTTGCTCCACCAAGGTGTAAACCGCCTTCAGCTTGGTCAGCACGTTCTGATTCAGATTGGAGCTTCTGGGACCTGCATAATAACGTCAGGTGAGCTGATGGCAACGATGGGACTTATGAGACATGAAGAATGTAAACTTGTTAAAAGCTTACAGAATAACTTACCGAAGATTGCGGAGACCATCTGTGACACATGGCGTTTTAAGCCGGAGAGTTCGGCGGTTCTTTCAGTAAGGGCAGCCTCCGCTTGTTCGGCCCGGCTGAGGAAGGCAGTCTTCTCGTCGGCCCAAGTTTTTCTTTCTGTTTCAAATTTTTTTTCTGAAGTTTTTCTTGTGCAGCAACACTGAACTCAAACTTGGCATTGGCCTTCCGGGTCTCAGTTTCCTAAGTCTTCAGGCGGTTCTTCAGCTCAGAGATTTCCGATTCAAAATTCTTGCAGGCAGCCTGTACAAATTCTGGGTTACAGTTTGAGTGATTATCAGGCAACATTAAAGTCCCAAGCACTTTGCAAGCAAAGACACTTGGCACTTGGGGGCTAATGTATGCTGAACGATTCTATTTATAAGTGCCGGTTCATGAAGGTAAGCCGGAAGTTAAGTCTACAACATATTCTATCATAAGTAATAGACTTGGGGGCTAGCATGGTAAGGATGACTATGGAGTAAGCAAGAGAGTTGTACCTCAGATTTTTGCTGTATCTGCTTCACCATGTCAATCTCCAGGTCCCGGCTGTTGTGCACTTGACCAATATAACCAGAAACAATGTCTCCAATGCTGAAGTTAGCATAGTCAGTGATATCCAGTCTGGCCCTGCGGCGCTCCAGCAGTTCTTCTTTAGCAGAGCATCTGGCCAGCACAGTGGGTCTTCCCGACTCAACATATTCGGTCCGGGTAATCACCACATCCGGGTCATCGGCCGGTTGAGCAGAGCTGGGGATCTCCGGGTTGTCAGAACTCTCCATGGTTTGTTGTTCAGTTGGAGCGGTGGTTTCTGGAGCTGGTGCAGACGGCGGCTCAGAAGCAGAGGCGTTGGGTTCAGTCAAGACCGGTTCTTCGACCGGGTTACTTTTCTTTGCCCTCTTGCTGAGCTTTGCTTGGGCACTAAAAGTCAAAAGGTTAGTGCAAAAACATGAGTAAGATAAGCACAAAATAAGATGATCATCATTACCCGGGTGCAGTCTTGAAAGCCGGCAAGTTAGATTGCATGGAGTCACCGGAGGAAGGTGAAGTTTCCTGATAGTTTGAATCAGAAGAATTGAGTGGTTGGCGAGTGATGCCCGCCAAAGGATGAAAAGGATATAAGTTGGAGGTAACCTCGGTCCGGCGCTTCCTTGAGGCTTCAGGTAAGCCGGAGGAGAGGTCTGCATCCTTGTTGGCCCGGGTTTGCCTCCGGCTCTCATGAATCTGTTGCTTCAAAAGAAATTGAGGATCTTGATAAGCTAAAGGATGGGAAAATCTTACTTTCCGGGTTACTCTTCGGACTTTTAGCCTTGGCAAGGGGTCCGAGTCGGAGGAAAGTATAGTTACCTCTTCAATCACCGGGTTACTCGCTCCGGTGTCCTCCTGCTGATAATCAATGTCAATAAGATGGTTAAGAACAAACAAAAACAAGAGAAGAGCGTAAGAATGAAGGGTTACCTCTGATTCCGAGGAGTCATCCAGCTGAATCAGCTCTGAGGCGCTAGGCTTACTCCCCTTCTTGCGGGGAGCGGCTCTCCTGGCGGCCTTTTTAGCCTTCCTGGCTTTTTTTAGTAGCCTCATGGTCATACCTGACCTTCCAGAACTTATCATTAGCCTGAAAAATACAACAAAGATTTCTTGAAGTTAAGATGAAAATTGTTAAAATGGAAAGTAAAGTGCTCAGATCAGTAGCTTACCGCCGGAGCCGGGTTAGCTTTGCAGAAGGGATTTAAGCCGTTCCTCCCGCAGTCTACTAAGCTCTCGTTCAGAAGGGACTTGGTCATGTCATTAATGACGTCTTCAGGTAAGTCGTTGGGGCTGTGCCGAAGAGGATCATCCTTCCGGCCCGTGTAATCACACATAAAGCCGGGGCGGCGGCTCAAGGGAATCACCCGCCAAGCAATCCAGACCCGGACCAGATCAACGCCGTTAAGGCCGTTTTCCAGAAGAGATTTGATCTTGTTGATGGTGGGGATAAGGGGTTGACGCTCAGCTTGAGACAATTTGTCTGGCAGGGGGTGGTTTGACTCCAGACGCAGGGCGCGAAAGCCGGGTAGAGGGTTCTCATTAGCCGGAGAAGTATCCTGGCAGTAGAACCATGTTTGATTCCAGTCCTTTGGGTGGCTTGGCGGCTCAGCATAAGGAAAGAGGCAATCTCTCCGTCGTTGGATTGAAATTCCGCCAAGTTCCAAGCTAGGCCCGTTGGCACACTCGTTCTGGCGGTTCAGATAAAACAACTCCCTAAAGAGCAGTAGGCTGGGCTCTTCTCCGAGATATACCTCACAGAATACTTGAAAGTTACAAATATTCGACACGGAATTGGGTCCGATGTCTTGAGGTCGCAGATCAAAAAAGTTCAGAACATCTCTGAAGAATTTTGAGCCAGGAGGAGCAAAGCCCCGGCTCATGTGATCAGCAAATATCACAACTTCTCCATCTCTTGGTTGAGGTCTTTCTTCCGACGGGTCAGGGGCACAATAGGACATGACCTCCTTCTTAGGCAGGTAACCCGTCTTCACGAAATCATCTAAGGTGTCATCAGTAACGTTGGACCTCACCCAGTTGCACGTAATGGGTGCCTTGGGAGCCTTGGGCGGCATTGTGAAAGACGAAAGCCTATGACAAAAGGAAATGTCCGGTTCAAATATAAGCCGGAGGAAGATTCCAGTTCAGTATTCAAGATGGCGGCTTATGAAGGGGCCTAATGATATATGGCTAATTGTGTCGGGTTATCTAAGCCGCTGTGGGCATCATGAGCAATTAAAGTTGATTAAAACTCTATCATAAATGAGTCGGAAATTTCACAGCGCATGGCCTCCTTTAAACCGGAGATATGAGCCACCATAGCTAACAGATGCAATTTTTGACTAAGTGTGGCACAAACAGGTTTCACAGATCGTAGTAATTATTTTGGATCAAACGGTCGTCTAGAAAGGAAAAGTTTTCTAGACCTAAAAACTGGCACAGAGAAGTTCATAAGTTCTAATGAGGCCTTTTTGCAAGCAAGAGGGATCTGCTAGTACTAGAAATGGGTGCGAAACCACTACCGCAGGAGTTCTATCCTGTTTTCCGGATCAAAAGAGGTCGCGGTGGCGGAACTGTGAAGAACTTGGGATGAACTATGAAGAACAGGGGAAGAACGACAGAACCCTAATGCGAATCTACTGTAGGGAGGTGCAAGGACTTACTGGCGCTGATGAGATGCGGAGGTCGCCGCCGTTTCTCTGGACCAGTTCAGGGTGATGCAGCGGCCAAGGTTGAGGAAGACAAGGGGCGCGGCGGCGGCGGCGGAGCTCGAGCTCTCGGGCGTCAGGGGAGGAAGACGATGGAGGAGAGGAGTGAATGAAGGCTTATGGGCCTGGCCTATTTATAAGGGTGGCTGATAAATGGGCGCGAGAAACAAGGAGGCCAAGACGTGATTATCTCGCCACAGAAGCGCCTCGATTTTTGGGATGGTCATTAAAGATAAGATCCGTTGGGATATGACAGAATAAAAATGAATTTAATGGAAGATGACGTCACGGCGGGTTACCAAGAATCCAGAAGATGACGTCACGGCAGGTTATAACTTTCGCACGAGTAGAAGCCGGAAGATTTTCTTTCAAAGGGATTGAAGATTGACATGAACCGGTTCAAATCAATCTGGGGCCTAATGTTGAGGATATAACCATTAGAGTCACCCGCCCAGGAGGGGCCGGGTTACGTTATAATGATCATCACGTGAAGCCCAGTACCAGGCTAGAGGATGGCGGATCAATAGTGGGCTTAAGACCCGGAGGCGACTTAAGGCCCGTAGTTATGAACCGCCGTTATGGCAAGACTTGTAATGTAAGGCAAGAGTAGTTAAGAGTCCGAGCCGGATACTGTTATAAGCCGACCGGGACTCTGAGAGCCGCGGGGCGTCAACCTCTCTATATAAAGGGATGACCCGGCGGCGGCTCAGGACGAGGGACAAGAGATCGAAAGCTGGGCATAGCGATTAAGCTCCCTGGTCATCGAAACCCTAAGTAATACCACCTCAACTGGACGTAGGCTTTTACCTTCACCGTAAGGGGCCGAACCAGTATAACCCTCGTGTTCC
This sequence comes from Triticum aestivum, assembly GCF_018294505.1. Taxonomy (NCBI): domain Eukaryota; kingdom Viridiplantae; phylum Streptophyta; class Magnoliopsida; order Poales; family Poaceae; genus Triticum; species Triticum aestivum. The sequence continues at coordinate 318,341,218 of NC_057805.1, forward strand.
TTGTCCCGTTTAACCCCTTTAAGCTTCCTAGCTGCGATGGCTCCACGACTAAGTCCTTGCACGAGGACATCTGCCGTGACAATTCCACGACACCAACATAAACATAATCCAACATGGAGCAATCTTCATCTTCACCTGCAACTAGCAACGCTATAAGAGGGGCTGAGCAAAGCGGTAACATAGCCAAACAACGGTTTGCTAGGAAGGGTGACAAAGGTTAGAGGTTCATGGCAATTTGGGAGGCTTGAAGAGCAAGTGATAGGTAGCGCAGCAAAGCGATAGAACGAAGCAGCTAGCATAGCAATGATAGTAGTGAGATCCAAGGTGACGGCCATCTTGCCTGAAATCCCGCTAGTAAGAAGAACGAGTCCATGAAGAAGATGAAGCCACGAAGACGAACCAAGCGTAGTCGAACGGATCCTCACGAACGCAACAAAACAGGAACTATCGAGAAGAAGCACAACCGGAAAGAAGCAAACAACACGGTAAACACTCAACACATGAACAAGGCATGAAGCTCAATCAAGTATGATGCATGACAAGGCTACATGAGGCTACTCATGGTAAGAGATGATGCATACAAGAACAACACATCAAAGCAAGTTTAAATGAGGCCGTAAACAACATATAACAATTCCGGTAAGTCCTCATATGCAAAATTTCGAAATTGGTTCAGATCTGAATAAATCTTATGTTCAAGTTATTAAACAACAAGTTAAGATGCACCAAGATGATCTACACGAAATTCTAGTCAAGTTACATATAAAGTTCATTTAGTTCGGAGCTACGGCCTAGAAGATATGAGCAAAACAAGTTAAACATGACATTGATGCAAAATGCATTCAAACATCAAGCAAACACCTCAAAACAAGGATGCAACAAGGTAACATGAAACTACATGCAAAACTAAGTAAGTTTCATATAGAGCATGCTCAAAACGGAGCAACGATGCAACACATACACTCCAAACAAGATATAGCAACAATCTGTCCAAAACAGCAACTAGGCATCTAGCAAGCATCAAAAAAATATGCTACAACAACTCAACATGCAAACAAAAAGCATGGCCATGATATACAGGTAAATCATGACAAAACATGAACACTGAGCTATCTCTAGAAATCACTAGAACATGCCCAAAAGGACATGGCAAGATTGTAAATAATAACAGTTTCACAGACTTGGCAGAAATCACTGGACATGGCAAAAATAACATCGGGTTGCTAAGTTTAGAGCAATCAAACAACATGCTAAAGAAACAGATCATGGCAAACAAAGGCATGGCATGCATCTACTCAAAGCATAGAACAAAAGTCCCTTACTGAATATGAGCCAAAAAGGCACAGAAGATATGATGGCACCCATGTGAACATAGCAAGTGATATGACAGATTCAGACGGTGAAAATAATAGTTCATGGCAGAAACAACGATAAGTAGGGATGTTGGTGAGCTTGAACCACTCACCACAGAGCATTACGTGGCATGACAAGGTAACCAACAGTAAGATGGCATAAATATAAAGCTAATCATGGCAATAGCATAGTCATAGGGTACATGGATCACTAGCGAAACACATGGCAATAACGAACTTCATATTAACAGGCTGACAGCAACATTATTTAGCAAGTTTGGAGCAAGATTACAACAAGCTACAGCAGGATATAAATGCAACCAAGGGCATGGATGGATAGAGCACAACATGTGTAACAAAACATCCTTAGTGAAGATCTCCAGATTATGCATAGAACTCATGGAGACAGCAGGTTTACATGGCAAAAAAATATAACAGACTCAGACTTAGCAGAAATCACTATGTTATAGAAATCAGCAATATCACGGAGGCTACTTTGCATGCTTGTGCTAGTCACCACATAGATCACAAAAATACAAGGCAAGCACCACTGTAAAGATGGCATGATTTAGTTCAAAACTCATGTAGACATCAAGCTCATAGGATGCACACACAAAAAACAACGAAAAAGACAATCATCAAGTTCTGATAACAGACAGCAGTTAACATCATATAGCACTCTTGCAACGATGATTAGGGCATTAAGATGGACTCAAACAAGCATGGCACAATTGTCGTGGAATTGTCACGGCAGATGTCCTCGAGCTAGGACTTAGTCGTGGAGCCATCGCAACTAGGATGCTTGAAGGGGTTAATGCGGGACAAGGAACACGAGGGTTTATACTGGTTCGGCCCCTTACGGTGAAGGTAAAAGCCTACATCCAGTTTGAGGTGGTATTGATTAAGGTTACGATCACCAGGGAACTAAACTGCTATGCCCGGCTCTCGATGAGATTGTCCTCACCCTTAAACCGCTGCGGGGTCGTCCCTTTATATAGGGAGGCGGACGCCCTGGAGCTCTCAGAGTCCCGGCCGGCTCATAAGAGTGTCCGGCTCGGACTCTCAACTATTCTTGCCTTACACTACAAATTCTAGCATAATAATGATTGCAACTACGGGCTTTAAGCCATATCCGGGTCTTAAGCCCATCTTTGGCCCACCGTCTTCAGGTTTGGCGCCGGGCTTCGGGTAATGACCATATGAGTAACCCGGCCCCTCCTGGCGGGTGACTCTAAGGTCTATATCCTCAACATTAGGCCCCAGATTGATTTGAGCCGGCTCATGTCAATCTTCCATTCCTTCGACAGAAAACCTCCGGCTTACAATTGTGTGAAGGCCATAACCCGGCGTGACGTCATCCTCTGGACTCCGGATAATCCGCCGTGACGTCATCTTCCATTAAGCCCGTTTTTTACTCCGCCAGATCCGCAACGGATCTTTACCTTTACTGTCATCCCGAAAATCGAGGCGTTTCGTGGGGAGATAACCACGCCGTGGTCTCCTTGATTCTCGCACCCACTTATGAGCTCGCCTTATAAATAAGCCGGCCCGACGGGCTTTCAGCCACTTCTCTCTCCTTCATCTTCTTCCTCGCGCCACTTCTCCCCTGCCCGAGCTCTGCTACTGCCGCCGCCATCGCGCCCCCGGTCTTCGTCAACCTTGGCCGCTGCATCACCCTGACTCGGTCCAGACAAACGGCGGCAACCTCCGCTACTCTTCAGCTCTGGTGAGTCCTCGCTACTCCATAGGGCAGATCCGCACTAGGGCTTCATAGTTCTTCCTCTGTTCTTCGTATTTCATCACGGCCCTCAGTAGATTTGAATTTTACTGCCCCTTTTTGATCTTAACTTTATATAGACTCACTGCGGTAGATGTTTAAGACCCATTTTTCACATGCAAATAGCCCTCTTTTTTACTGCATAAGAGCCTTGTTCGAGCTCAAGAACCTCCTCGCGTCTGTTTCTAGGTCTAGAAACTTTTCTTTTGCCCGACAATTTTGATCCAAAATATTCACTGCGATGTGTGAAACCTGTTTTACCACACTTAGTAAAAAACTGCAATCATTGAATCTCGGCGGTTTACATTCCCGGTTTAAAGAAACCACGCGCCGTATAACCTTCCGGCTTAAAGAAAACCATGCGCCATAAAAATTTCCGGCTTAGCTGTGATAAGGCCTGTAGACAATCAAATTGCCCTCAATCCCTCGATGGCTTAAATAGCCCGATGCACTTAGGTGTATACCATTAGTCCCCTTCATAAACCGCCACCTTGACATTGAACTGTAGATTTCTTCCGGCTTATAATTAACCCAGACGTTTTTCCTTTTATCATAGACTGCCGACTTTCACCATGCCTCCCAAAGCTCCCAAAGCCTCCATTACTTGCAACTGGATGAGGTCCAATGTCACCAATGAGACCCTAGCAGATTTTGTCATGTCTGGATATCTGCCCAAGAAGGACGTCATGTCCTACCGTGCCCCTGACCCGTCAGAAGAGAGACCACAGCCAAAGGATGGGGAGGTAGTGATTTTTGCGGATCATATGAGCCGGGGCTTCACACCGCCCGGTTCAAAGTTTTTCAGAGACGTTCTGAATTTCTTCGATCTGCGGCCTCAGGACATAGGACCCAACTCAGTGTCCAATATCTGCAACTTCCAAGTGTTCTGCGAGGTTTACCTTGGAGAAGAACCTAGTCTGCTGCTCTTCAGAGAGCTTTTTTACTTGAACCGTCAGAATGAGTGCGCCAATGGGCCAAGCCTAGAGCTAGGCGGCATCTCCATTCAGAGACGGAGAGACTGTCTTTTCCCTTATGCCGAGCCGCCGAGTCACCCAAAGGACTGGAACATGACTTGGTTCTATTGCCAAGACACGTCACCGGCTGATGAAAGTCCGCTGCCCGGCTTTCGCCCATCGCGTCTGGAGTCAACACACCCACTGTCAGACAAGCTGACTCCGGTGGAGCGCCAGCCTCTGCTCCCCACCATAAACAAGATCAAGGCTCTCCTGGGCAATGGTCTCAACGGAATCGATTTGGTCCGGGTCTGGATCTCCTGGCGGGTGATCCCATTGAGCCGCCGCCCCGGCTTAATGTGCGAGTACACGGGCCGAAAGGATGACCCTCAGAGACACAGCCGCAACGATCTTCCTGAAGATGTTGCAGAGGAGATGACCAAGGCTCTTTTAAACGAGAGCCTGGCAGACTGCGGAAGGACCGGGTTAGCCCCCTTCTGCAAGACCAACCCAGCCCCAGCGGTAAGCCGCCAATCTGAACATCCTATCTTCTTCTGTATATAACTTTCATCTGAATCGTTTGAAGAAATCATCATTGTATTTTTCAGGCTGACGACAAGTTCTGGCGGGTCAAATATGACCATGAGGCGGCCAAGAAGGCCAGAAAAGTGAAGAAAGCCGCCAAAAAAGCTGCTCCCCGTAAGAAGGGAAGTAGGCCAACTGCTTCGGAGCTGATGCAACTAAGCTGTAACGCCCATGATGCGGCTATATCTCCCACGTGTCGAGGCACGACTTAGAGGCATAACCGCATAGTGGTTTTGTCGCAAGAAGGGTCATCTTCACACAATCCCATGTAATGAACAAGAATGGGATAAAGAGTTGGCTTACAATCGCCACTTCACACAATACATAAATATCATCATACATCATCCAAAATACAATCATATAGACCGACTACGGTCAAAATCATAAGACAACCCCAAATGCTACATCCCCGATCGTCCCAACTGGGCTCCACTCCTGATCATCAGGAAAAGACACATAGTAACGACCACGTTCCTCGTCGAACTCCCACTTGAGATCGACGCCATCATCTGCACTGGCATCGTCGGCACCTGCAACTGTTTTGGTAGAATCTGTGAGTCATGAGGACTCAGCAATCTCACACCCGCGAGATCAAGACTATTTAAGCTTGAAGGAAAGGATGGTGCAAAGAGGTGGAGCTGCAGCGGCAAAAGCATATATGGTGGCTAACATACGCAAGAGAGAGCGAGAAGAGAAGCAACGGAGCGGTCGTCATCTAGCAATGACGAAGAAGTGATCCTGAACACCTACTTACGTCATACATAACTCAGACCGTGTTCACCTCCCGGACTCCGCCGAGAAGAGACCATCACGGCTACACACGCAGTTGATGTATTTTAATTGGGTCAAGTGACAAGTTCTCTACAACCGGACATTAACCAATTCCCATCTGCCTCATAACCGCGGGCACGGCTTTCGAAAGATAATACCCTGCAGGGGTTTCCCAACTTAGCCCATCATAAGCTCTCACGGTCAACGAAGGATAAACCTTCTCCCGGAAAGACCCGATCAGTCTCGGAATCCCGGTTTACAAGACATTTCGACAATGGTAAAACAAGACCAGCAAAGCCCCCGAATGTGCCGACAAATCCCGATAGGAGCTGCACATATCTCGTTCTCAGGGCACAACGGATGAGCCAGACGTCGGGTTGGCATAGACCCTGGTTGCCCATGGGGCGCCGGACATCGCTCGGTTTGGGCCAGCACTCGAAGGAGCACTGGTCCGGGGGTTTAAAATAAAGATGACCCTCGGGCTCGCGAAAACCCGGGGGAAAAGGCTTAGGTAGCAAATGGTAAAACCAAGGTTGGGCCTTGCTGGAGGAGTTTTATTCAAGGCGAACTGTCAAGGGGGTCCCATAAATCACCCGACCGTGTAAGGAACGCAAACTCAAGGAACATAATCCCGGTATAACAGTAACTAGGGCGGCAAGAGTGGAACAAAACACCAGGCATAAGGCCGAGCCTTCCACCCTTTACCAAATATATATAGATGCATTAATTAAATAAGATATATTATGATATCCCAACATATCCATGTTCCGACATGGAACAAACTTCAACTTCACCTGCAACTAGCAACGCTATAAGAAGGGCTGAGCAAAAGCGGTAACATAGCCAAACAACGGTTTGCTAGGAAAGGTTGGTTAGGGGCTGACATGGCTAAAATGAGAGACATGATATAGCAAGTGATAGGTAGCGGAGCATGGCAATAGAGCGAACAACTAGCAAAACAAAGATAGAAGTGATTTCGAGGGGTGGTCATCTTGCCTGCAAGGTTCTCAGAGTTGTCGAAAGCTTGATCCTCGTAAGCGTACTCGACAGGTTCCTCGTTCACGAACTTGTATCCCGGATCTACCCAAGACAAGAACACAAACAAACGGAACCACAATCAACAACGAGAAATGCGCAAGCAACATGATGCAAAACATGTATGATATGCAAGATATGATATGCGATGCATATGCATGCTCCGGAAGGAAAATGATGAACATGTCAGTAACTTGGCAAACCAAGCATGCCACTGGAAAGATGAGATGATTTCGGTCGAAATCGATATAAAGATCACCGGAATCGGATGCACGGTTTGCAAATGGCAAGCCAAACAAGAATGACACAAATCTGCGATAAACAGCAAGATAGCACTTAAAATGCAACAAGCAACAATGCTACAGCACTCCAACATAGCAACAAAGCACATGTCAGTAATCTACAGGAGATGCTTGACAAAAGATGAACACTGAGCTACGGCTAGTTCACAACATATTAAGCTCAAACAATCATGACAAAAGTGCAAAAGATTACAGGTTCACAGACTTGGTGAAAAACTGGACATGGCAGAAAATAGCATCAGGTAGCAAAGTTCAGATCATGAAATCAACATGCTACAGCAACTTAACATAGAAAAACAAGGCATGGTAGTGTTCTACTAAATGCACATGACAAAAGTCTCTTACTGACCATAAGCCAAAAAGGACCAGAAGATATGGTGGCAAGCATGTAAACATAGCAAGTTTCGTTATCAGGTTTCAGACTTGGCAGAGAACAGAGCATGACAGAAATAATAATATGTAGGCCTCTTTGTGAGCTTGATGCACTCCCTACAGAGCAATGCACTACAAACCAAGCATACCTACAGCAACATGGCATGTTTATGAAGCTAACCATGGCAAGAACAATAGCATAGCATGTATGGATCAACTACAATAAGCTTGGCAAAATTGCAAATCATGTTAAGAATCTGCCAGAAATATTTTATAGCAAAAGTAGAGCAAGATTGAGTCATGCTATGGCACTCCATAATTTCAAACAATTGCAGGAATGGATCAATTACAACAATATCTACAAAACATCCTTACTTAACATCTCCAAAATATGCATGGATCTCTCTGTAGCATCAAGTTTACATGGAAACAAAATTACAGCAGACAAGGACTTAGAGAAATCAACGTCCCTGAAATCAGAAATATTACGGGGCCTAGTTTGTATGCTTGTGCTAGTCACCACAGAGATCACAAAAATACATGGACTACACCACTGGAAAGATGGCATGGAATACTTCAAAACACAAGTAGAGCTCATGCCCAAAAGATGCACAGATTAAATGATACAAAAATGACAAATCTCCAAGTTCTGTCAAGAACCAGAGAATAACAGCAACTAGACCTCTTCCAATAGAGATTTGGGCATCAATATTACCTCTAACGAACATGGTGTAATTGAACAAAATGAAGAGCATCACGAGGCGAACAAATTGACATATTACACGCGCGAATCGGAGCTACATGCAAGGAGTTATGGAGCTACGAACATGGCAAGATGCTAAGAAAATCTGAGGACTTAGAAGATTGAGGGCGAGAAAAGTCAACGCTCACGAGATCTGGATCGGGGGAGCTCCTCGAGCTCGAGCTGCCGACGGCGGCGGCAATGGGGACCGACGACGGCGAGGTAGGGGACGGCGGGGCCCGGCGCCGGCAGGAGAGGGGAGGCGCGGCGCCTCGGGCGGCGGGGCACGACGCGGCGCCGGCGACGGCCGTAGGCGAGGGCGGCGGCGATGCCCGCGGCGGCGGTGGCGGTGA
>NC_057805.1:318349937-318361287 GCF_018294505.1 Triticum aestivum
GGGCCGCGGCGGAGGGAGGTGGCCGGATGCCACGTGGCAGCGCCCGAGTGGCTGCGGTGGGCGGCGCGGTTGTCCGGCGGGCGCTGGACGCGTCTGCCCGCGGAGAAGGGAAATTTAGGGTTTCCGGAGACTGTGAATGTATTTCGGGATGCCCACATATTTATAGGTAGAGGGAGCTAGGAGGCTCCAAATGAGGTGCGGTTTTCGCCCGCACGATCGTGATCGAACGACCTAGAGCATGGAAGAGAGTTTGGTGGGTTTTGGGCTGGTTTTAGAGGGGGTTTTTCCTGGATACTCAAATGGACTTAGCGGATGCCCGGTTAACCGTTGGAGTACCAAACGACCTCCAAATGGAACGAAACTTGACCGGTAGTCTCCGGGTGGTATACTAGGGACACATGACAAGCCTCGGTCCATTCCGAGAAAGTTTGACACCCGCACACGAAAGAGAACGAAAGGGGTGCGCCGGAGGAGATAGGAGCGCCGGATTGCAAAACGGACAACGGGGAAAATGCTCGGATACATGAGACGAACACGTATGCGAATGCAATGCACATGATGACATGATATGAAAATGCATGACCTGACAAAATACAAAACGAAAGACAAAACCCGACAACGAAGGGAAAATCATAACACATAGCCGGAAATGGCAAGAGTCGGAGTTACAAATATGGCAAGTTACATGCGGGGTGTTACATAAGCGACAGCTCCGAGTCAGAGGTAACCCCTGAACCTGTAAGCTCTTTGCTATGTTTTATTGTTTATTTCTGTCCGCCTTACCAACACTTGTTCATCAACAGGATGACACCGGAGCCAGTAACCCGGTGGTTGAAGAGGTAATGTCACTTTCCTCCGACTCGGAGCCCTTGCCAAGGCTGAAAGTCCGAAGGGTAACCTGGAAAGTAAGCTTTTCACATCCTTTAGCTTATCAAGATCCTCAATTTATTTTGAAGCGACAGGTTCATGAGAGCCGGCGTCACACCCGGACCAACAAGGACACCGACCTCTCCTCCGGGTTACCTGACGCATCAAGGAAGCGCCGAACTGAGGTTATTTCCCACTTGTACCCTTTTCATCCGTTGGCGGGTGTTATACGTCAGCCACTCAATTCTTCTGACTCAAATTATCAGGAGACCTCCCCCTCTTCGGGCGACTCTATGCAGTCGAGTCTCCCGGCTTTCAAGACCGTTCCCGGGTAATGATAACCATCTCATGCTATACTTGTCTTTACTTACCCTTTTTGTGCTTAACATTTCTGTCCTTTCAGTGCCCAAGCCAAACTCACCAAGAGGGCGAAGAAAGCCAAGCCAATCAAAGAACCGGAGTTGCCTGAGCCGGAAGCAGCAGATCAAGAACCGCCAGCTGCCTCCGCTCCCGAAGCCGCCGCTCCAACTAACAAGGCAGCTGCAGAAGCTTCTGCTAACCCGAAGGCCTCCAGCTCGGCTCAACCAGCAAATGATCCGGACGTGGTAATCACCCGGACGGAATTTGTTGAGCCGGGGAGACCTACCGCACTGGCTAAGTGCTCCGCTAAGGGGGAGTTGCTGCAGCCCCACCGGGTGAACCTGGACCTTTCCGACCACACCAACCTGAGCATTGGAGAGCTCGTCTCTGGCTACATCAGCCAAGTGCACAAGAGCCGGGACGCAGAGGTTGCCATGGTGAACCAGATCCAGCACAAATCTGAGGTATCATTCTGCTGTCCTCTTACTTACTGCATAGTTACCTTACCATGCTAGCCCCCAAGTCGAAGACTTATGATTGAATATGTTGTAGAATTAGGTTCCGGCTTACTCAATTGAACCGGCAGTTTGTAGATAGATACGTTCAATATGCATTAGCCCCCAAGTGCCAAGTGTCTTTGCTTGGAAAACGCTTGGGACTTTTAAATTTGTATAGTAACCGTTCCTGTCATAACCCGGAAATTTATGCAGGCTGCTGGCAAGAAGCTTGAGGCTGACATAGCCGATCTCAAGAACCGGCTGAAGATGCAAGAGATGGAGACCCGGAAGGCAAATGCCAAATTTGTGTCCAGCATCGCCGGTCAAGAGAAGCTGAAGACAGAGTTTGACGCTGAGCGGAAGGCGTGGGCCGAAGAGAAGGCCGCATTGGTGAACCGGGCTGAACAGGCAGAGAAGGCTCTCTCCGAGAAGACCGCCGAGCTCTCCGGCCCAAAGCGCCAGGTGTCCCAGATGGTGGCCGCAGTCTTCGGTAAGTCACCTCACCGGCTTTCATCAAGTTTAGAATTTTTATATCTCATAATTCATCCTTGTCGGCGGCTTATCTGATTTGGTTAAACAGGTCCCAGAAGTGCCAACCTCAACCAGAGTGTGGTAACCAAGCTGAAGGCCGTGTATACCCTGGTAGAGCAACTCTACACCGGGTCTCAGCGTGCCTTGGCTGTGGTGGCCCTATCCAACGAGGTGCCGACTCACCTGGCGGAAGTCCTTCGCCGGCTCGCCGTTCTGCCTCAACGGATCCAAGAGCTGCGACGGGCCTCTGCAAGAGCCGGAGCGATCGCTGCGCTGAGCCGGGCCAAGGCGTTCCTGCCGGAGTTAGACCCGGCGGATATCGCCCTTGGCTATCCAAGCCTGAAGGAAGACGGCTCCGCTTTCGATCAGAAGGACTTCACAGCTTGCGTGAAGGCCGTACGCCCGGTGGCCACTCTGATTGGCAATGATACAGATCTGACTAAGTATCAGCCGGGTTACGATGCAGAAAATCAGAGGATCCCTACCCCACGCTATGAAGCCCTCAACTTGATCCCGCCGGCTCGTCAGCACACCTTCGCCCCGGAAATTGACCCGACCGGGTTAATTGACGAGGAAGCCCAATTCGAAGCTCTCAGCGGCTTCGACTGGAAGTCATCAACTTTCCAGGTCTTGGGATCAGCCGGAGGAGAAGATAGGAACGAGCCGGAGACTTCAACTCAGCAAGCGTCGTAACTCGGCTGGCGGTTTACCAAAACAATGCCTCACCCTTTTGGACTCAACGAGTCTTGTAATAGAGTAGGACCAATACTTTATCTTTATCGTGCCATCGTGCACGCCTTGAATTCTGGAGTCTGTTGAAATTGTCTCCTTTATGTTTCTCCGGGTCATAATTAATCATTTATTTTCCTTACTCCCAAAATAGTTGCCTGTAACTATCCTGCAGAGAAAGACAAATCACCAGCCTCGAGGAGGCTGACTGCCCTGGGAATCATAGGTTTTAGATAACCCGGAATATAAATCAAAAAAGGACTGGTCTTCAATAATATCCTGAATACAGCCGTAATAACATACTTAGCGGCCTGCAAGCATACTTCCGGCTTAGATAACCCGGGTAGGAAGGTTGGTACCGAAATTCCGGTTTACCTGTCTTAATAACACCCATTGTGTTCAGCTAATACTGTAAACCAAAGTTAAGCCGGCAAAGTGAGACCCGGCCATACACACTTGGAAAGAAACAGACGGAACTGGCTATAAAGCAGAGGAACTTAGGGGTTCCGGTTCGGATACGACCAGAGACCCGGCCCAAAGGGGTTATGCTAGGATTCGAATACGATCATATAGCCCCCAGTGGGTGTGGCGATGCCAATCAAGAGGGTATCGACAGCTATGTTCTCTTTGGTTCGAATACGACCCATGTTTGAACAGGAAGCCCCTAAATGACTTTAAGAATTGTTTAACGACGCTGATTCGAATACGATCCACGTCGGTTCTCAAAGGGGTTAAACTAAGATTCAAATATGATCAAAGAAAACTCCCCAATGAGCTCGGCACTTTGCCAATCAAATGGGTATCGACAGCTGTGTTCTCTTTGGTTCGAATACGACCTATGTTTGAACAGGAAGCCCCAAAGTGACCTTATTGCCTACGGCTAGATTCGAATACGATCATAAGCCGGATCCTCCTTCAAGTTATCATGTAATCTGGAAATGAAAACAACACATGCACATTTGGAGGAGAAAAAAGGACAGAGGTCCTGCTTTATTGCTTATCATAATATACACATGGTTTAGAGAAGTATGTACATCATGAGAGCCGGTGGCTCAAGTGTAGTAAGGCCGAAGCTGAGCTATGTTCCACGGCCGTCGGGTCTCTTCCTCTGACTTACGTGAATCTTTGTGCTCCCGAATGTCAATGAGGTAATATGACCCGTTGTGCAAATTCTTGCTGACCACAAAGGGCCCTTCCCAAGGTGGGGATAGCTTGTGTGCATCTGTTTGATACTGGATGAGCCGGAGCACGAGATCACCTTCCTGGAAGACCCGGGATTTAACCCGGCGGCTATGATAACGGCGCAGGTCTTGTTGGTAAATCGCTGAACGGGCTGCTGCCACATCACGCTGTTCATCCAACAAGTCAAGAGCATCCTGGCGCGCCTGTTCATTATCCGCCTCAACGTAAGCCGCCACTCGAGGTGAGTCATGACGGATGTCACTGGGGAGGACTGCTTCTGCCCCATAAACCATGAAGAAAGGCGTAAAACCTGTAGACCTGTTAGGAGTAGTGTTGATGCTCCATAACACGGAGGGCAACTCCTCCACCCAACAACCCGGCGTCCGTTGCAAAGGGACCAAAAGTCGGGGCTTGATACCCTTCAGAATCTCCTGATTAGCTCTCTCAGCTTGACCATTGGATTGAGGATGAGCCACTGAGGAAACATCAAGGCGGATATGCTCTCGTTGACAAACCTCTTCCATGGCGCCTTTGGAGAGATTGGTGCCATTGTCAGTGATAATGCTGTGCGGAAAACCAAAGTGAAAGATCACCTTTTTCATAAACTGAACCACCGTGGCTGCATCACACTTGCTAACTGGCTCCGCTTCAACCCACTTGGTAAACTTGTCAACTGCCACCAAAAGGTGGGTCTTCTTATCCTTGGACCTTTTGAAAGGCCCAACCATATCAAGCCCCCAGACCGCAAAGGGCCAAGTAATTGGGATCATCCTCAATTCTTGAGCCGGTACATGAGCCCGCCGTGAGAACCTTTGGCAACCATCACACTTACTGACCAAGTCCTCTGCATCAGCATGAGCCGTCAACCAATAAAAACCATGACGAAAAGCCTTGGCCACAAGAGACTTTGAGCCGGCATGATGGCCACAATCCCCTTCATGGATCTCACGCAAGATCTCTTGCCCTTCCTCAGGGGAAACACAACGCTGAAACGCTCCCGTAACACTGCGGTGGTGCAACTCACCATTGATAACAATCATGGACTTAGCCCGCCGGGTTATTTGCCTGGCCAAAGTTTCATCCTCAGGCAACTCGCCCCGGGTCATGTAAGCCAGATAGGGCATTGTCCAGTCTGGTATGCTATGGAGAGCTGCCACCAGTCGTGCCTCCGGGTCGGGGACAACCAAGTTTTCCTCTGTAGGTAACTTAACAGAAGGATTATACAGGACATCCAGGAAAGTATTAGGCGGCACCGGCTTTCGCTGAGAGCCTAGCCGGCTTAAAGCATCAGCCGCCTCGTTCTTCCTGCGATCAATGTGCTCTACTTGGTAGCCCTAAAAGTGCCCAGCAATGGCATCAACTTCGCGGCGATAAGCCGCCATGAGAGGGTCCTTAGAGTCCCACTTGCCTCATACTTGTTGAGCCACCAAGTCTGAGTCACCGAAACACCTTACCCGGCTCAAGCTCATCTCCTTAGCCATCCGAAGACCGTGGAGCAAGGCCTCGTACTCAGCCGCATTGTTAGTGCAAGGAAACATCAACTGTAGCACATAATGGAACTTGTCACCTTTAGGGGAAGCCAATACAACTCCAGCCCCCGAGCCCTCCAACTGCCTGGACCCATCGAAGTGAATAGTCCAATATGTGTTATCCGGCTTTTGCTCGGGCACTTGTGACTCTGTCCAATCATTGATGAAATCCACCAGGGCCTGAGATTTAACAGCAGTGCGTGGCACATATTTGAGACCATGAGGCCCGAGCTCGATAGCCCACTTAGCCACTCTCCCTGTGGCCTCTCTGTTTTGAATGATATCACCAAGAGGGGCATAACTGACCACGGTTATGGGATGACCCTGGAAATAATGCTTAAGCTTCCGGCTTGCCATGAACACACCATAAACAAGCTTCTGCCAATGTGGATACCGCTGTTTGGACTCGATAAGCACTTCGCTGACATAATAAACCGGCCGCTGAACCGGATGCTCCTTACCCTCTTCCTTGCGTTCCACCACCACAGCCACACTGACGGCTCGTGTGTTTGCCGCCACGTACAGTAATAAGGGCTCCTTATCAACCGGAGCAGCAAGGACTGGGGGCTCTGCCAGCTGCTTCTTCAAATCCTCAAAAGCGGTATTAGCTGCGTCATTCCAGACAAAGTTATCAGTTTTCTTCATCAACTGATATAACGGCATGGCCTTCTCACCCAAACGGCTTATAAACCGGCTTAAAGCAGCGATGCGACCCGCCAAACGCTGAACGTCATTTATACACGCCGGCTTAGCCAGGGAGGTGATGGCCTTGATCTTCTCCGGGTTAGCCTCAATGCCTCTGTCAGAAACCAAAAACCCCAAGAGCTTGCCTGCAGGGACACCAAAGACACACTTGGCCGGGTTAAGCATCATCTTGTAGACCCGGAGATTATCAAAGGTTTCTCTTTTTTTTTAAATCATCTATCAGGGCTTCCTCCTTTATGGATTTAACCACAATATCGTCCACATAAGCATGAACATTGCGCCCAATCTGTTTATGAAGACAGTTCTGCACGCAACGCTGGTAAGTCGCCTGTGCACACTTGAGTCCAAAGGGCATGGATACATAGCAGAAGGCTCCAAAGGGAGTGATGAACGCCGTCTTCTCCTGGTCCTTAACCGCCATTTTAATCTGATGATATCCAGAATAAGCGTCCAGGAAACTTAAGCGCGCACAACCGGCCGTAGCATCAATAATTTGATCAATACGGGGAAGGGCAAAAGGATCAGCCGGACATGCTTTATTTAAGTCCTTGTAGTCCACACACATCCGCCAAGTGCCGTTCTTCTTGAGTACGAGCACCGGGTTAGCTAACCATTCTGGGTGGAAGACTTCAACAATAAACCCGGCCGCCAAGAGCCGGGCCACCTCTTCGCCAATGGCTTTCCGCCTCTCTTCATTAAACCGCCGAAGGAACTGTCTAACCGGCTTAAATTTCGGATCAACATTGAGAGTGTGCTCAGCGAGTTCTCTAGGTACACCTGGCATGTCAGAAGGTTTCCATGCGAAGATGTCCCTATTCTCACGGATGAACTCGGTGAGCGCGCCTTCCTATTTTGGATCCAGATTGACACTGATGCTGAATTGCTGAGATGAATCTCCTGGAACGAAATCAACAAGTTTAGTCTCATCAGCCGACTTAAATTTCATTGCCGGCTCATGCTCCGTAGTCGGCTTTTTCAGAGAGGTCATATCTGTTGGGTCGACGTTGTCTTTGTAAAACTTCAACTCCTCAGTTGCACAAATAGATTCTGCATAAGCTGCATCGCCTTCCTCACATTCCAAGGCCACCTTCCGGCTGCCGTGAACCGTATTGGTCCCATTATGACCCGGCATCTTGAGCTATAAATATACGTAACACGGCCGTGCCATGAACTTGCCGTAAGCCGGCCGCCCAAATATGGCATGGTACGGACTTCTTATCTTGACCACCTCAAAGGTCAACTTTTCCACCCTGTAGTTGTTCTCATCTCCGAAGGCCACTTCCAACTCGATCTTGCCGACTGGGTAAGCCGACTTACCAGGTACCACACCGTGGAAAATAGTGTTTGATTGGCTGAGATTCTTATCAATCAACCCCATACGACGAAATGTCTCATAATAGAGGATGTTGATGCTGCTGCCCCCATCCATGAGTACCTTAGTGAACTTATATCCTCCCACCTGAGGAGCCACCACCAGGGCCAAGTGACCCAGATTATCCACCCGGGGAGGGTGATCCTCCCTACTCCACACTATAGGTTGCTCTGACCACCGCAAGTAGCGTGGAACC
The DNA here is from genome assembly GCF_018294505.1 of Triticum aestivum. NCBI lineage: Eukaryota > Viridiplantae > Streptophyta > Magnoliopsida > Poales > Poaceae > Triticum > Triticum aestivum. Next base: position 318,357,906 of record NC_057805.1, read on the forward strand.
GCCGGCTCAACAGCGTTCACAACCCTCTTATGAAGCTTCTGATCTCGCTTGCACAGACTGGTGGTAAACACATGATACTGCCCACCGCTAAGCTACTTTGGATTGGTCTGATAACCTCCCTGCTGCTGTTGATGACCCTGGCCAGACTGCTGATTAAAGCCCCCTTGACCGTTCTGAGGGTTAGAATTGGAGCCGCCGGCCGGGCCATGAAAGCGGCCGGCGCCTGAGCCGCCGCCCGGGCCATTGTAATTCTTAAAGGCCTTCATGATTGCACAATCCTTCCATAGATGAGTTGCTGGCTTCTCTCTAGAGCTATGCCTTGGACAAGGCTCATTCAACAGTTGTTCCAGCGTCGGACCGGACCCGCCGCCTCGGGGTGGGGGCCTCCCCTTGCGTCGCTGGTTACTACCTTGCGAGCTGGCGTTGGCTACAAACTCTAGGCTGCCATCGGCCTTGCGCTTGCCTCCTCCTTGGTTTCCCGGGTTATGCTGAGGACCCTTGCCATTGCCGTTCTTCTTTCCCTTCCCTGTCCTTTCATCATCTGAAGCGGGGTCCTTGGTACCATCAGAATCGGCGTATTTGACAAGAGCCGCCATCAGTGTACCCATATCATTGCAGTCGCGCTTAAGCCGCCCGAGTTTCATCTTCAGGGGCACAAAACGACAATTCTGCTCCAACATTAAAACTGCAGAGCCAGCATCCATTTTATCCGAGGAATGTATTATCTCCTTAACCCGGCGAACCCAATGTGTCGTAGACTCACCCTCCTGCTGCTTGCAGTTAGTCAAATCCACGATTGACATAGACTGCCTACAGGTATCCTTGAAGTTTTGGATGAACCGGGCCTTCAACTCAGCCCAAGACCCAATGGAATTCGGTGGTAGCCCTTTCAACCAAGTGCGGGCCGTCCCATCTAACATCATGGTGAAGTACTTAGCCATGGCCGCCTCACTGACCTCCAGCAGTTCCATAGCCATCTCGTAACTCTCGATCCAGACTGCGGGTTGTAAGTTTGCTGTGTAATTAGGCACCTTCTTAGGGCCTTTGAAGTCCTTGGGTAGACGTTCGTTGCGGATAGCTGGCACTAAACAAGGGACACCCCCAGTCCTTGTAGGGATACCCACGTCGATGGAAGCCGTCGGATAAGCTGGGGGAGTCTGGTAAGCCGTCAGCTGGGGCACCTGCTCTGCCTCCCGCCGTGCTCTGTCTTGGTCTGCTGCGTGAAAGGCTCCGTTATGAGCCGGGCCATGGCCAGGGGGCGCGTCATGGCGTCGGACGTTACTTGAGCCGGTCGCTGAGACCATGTGCTTGCTGTAACTCGGGCTCCGGCCTGGGCGAGGGGTCGAGTGGATCCTGTCCCGGCTATAGGAGTATGCCTCTTGCTGCGCCAGTGCTGTCTGAAGGAGTTCCCTGACCCGGCGGGTTTCAATAGCCGTCGGAGAGTTGCCGTCAACCGGGAGAGCCGCCAGCCATGCCGCGGCGGCGACCATGTTCTCCAGCGGGTTATTATAATGATCCGGGGGTATTGGCACGTACTGAGGCGGGGCTGGGGGCACCTGGGGAGGCCCCATCACTTGTGGCTGAATAGGGGTCCCAGACCCGGGCACTATGACCCCTGGCGGGTTACTAGATCCTGCACCCGGCGTGTTGAAGAGGTTTCGTGGATCGTAAACCGGAGGGAGTCGGGATTGGGCCTTTTGATGCCTCCTTCTCAGGACCTCATTGGACGCGTTTTGATCCATCGTGAGCCAGAAGGACTGCGCTTGAATCAACTGGGTTTGGGCGTCGAGAGCCGCCCTTTCCGCAGCCATCCTGATCCCTTCTGCTGCCAGATCCTCCTTAGCTTTTACTAGATCCAATTTTAACTGTGCCACCTCCGCATCATGCTGAGCTTGATCTGCCGGGTCAACCGTGGCGGTTAACAGAGCCGTCATCTTGTCCGTGAGATCCATTAGTACCTGAGCCGGCGAGGGCACCGGGTTTCCCGCTCCAGCAGCGGGGTTCTGAATAGACTGTGCACCGGCCATAAAGACTCCAACCTGACTTGGCGGCTCAAACGGGTCCGGAATACTGTCACCATCGGAACAACCCATGAGCCTGCCATCTTGAAGTTGATACAACGAGTTTGACTCATCGGTGGACGACTCGCCGTCAGAGCCGGCGGCCGCCTCATCACCAGATCCAGATCGATCAGAGGGCCCTCCATGGATACATCCCACAAAAGCATGCCTTAAGGCAGGCCGGGCCCGGGCGGGTCGTGCACGCTGAGCCGTCTCGACGAGATCGGCGCAGAGACCCGGCTCAGGGCCCGGCTCAACAATCTTGCCAATGAAAACATGAATTCCGCCGAAGGGGACCCGCTACCCGTACTCAATTGAGCCGGCGTCGGGGCCCCAGTTTGCATCGTCGATGTAGAGCTTGTCGCGACGACTCTTGGTCATCCGGCCCACAGCGTATCCCTTGAGCCCTTCGAAGCCGCCCTTCAAGAACTCAAATCCACCGTGCGCTGGCCCCACGGTGGGCGCCAACTGTCGTGGAATTGTCACGGCAGATGTCCTCGAGCTAGGACTTAGTCGTGGAGCCATCGCAGCTAGGAAGCTTGAAGGGGTTAATGCGGGACAAGGAACACGAGGGTTTATACTCGTTCGGCCCCTTACGGTGAAGGTAAAAGCCTATGTCCAGTTTGAGGTGGTATTGATTAAGGTTACGATCACCAGGGAACTAAACTGCTATGCCCGGCTCTCGATGAGATTGTCCTCGCCCTTAAACTGCTGTCGGGTCGTCCCTTTATATAGGGAGGCGGACGCCCTGCAGCTCTCAGAGTCCCGGCCGGCTCATAAGAGTGTCCGGCTCGGACTCTCAACTATTCTTGCCTTACACTACAAGTTCTAGCATAATAATGATTGCAACTACGGGCTTTAAGCCATATCCGGGTCTTAAGCCCATCTTTGGCCCACCATCTTCAGGTTTGGCGCCGAGCTTCGGATAATGACCATATGAGTAACCCGGCCCCTCCTGGCGGGTGACTCTAAGGTCTATATCCTCAACAACAATGGAACAAAATGAAGATCGCATCATGATCAACATTTTGATATATTATGCACGTAAAACGGAGCAGTACACACAAAGTTACAATAGGTCAAAGATAAGCACATGATGTATGAATGCTGGGACTTGGTGGAATTTTACCCTCCGGAAACGGGACGAGGAGGACCCGGGACGAGGAGAACCGGGCGGGGCGAGGGCGTTTGGATCGGGGGAGTGGTGGATCTCGTCCCACTCCCCGATCCGGCGACTCCGGCGAGACGGCGGGCTGCCGGCGACGGCGGGCGGCGGGGCGGCGACCGGAGGCGGCGAGGTCGGCGGGAGCTCGGGGCCCGAG
>NC_057805.1:318361591-318376282 GCF_018294505.1 Triticum aestivum
GGTGGGCCGCGGCGGCGGGGACGGCGCGGGAGGCCACGTGGCAGTGGCGGGTTGGACGCGGGAGGCGGCTGGACGCGTCCGTCGGCGGGGCGGACATGTCCGGCGCGGTGAGGGAGGAGATTTAGGGTTTGGACTGCGAAAATTTCGGGGGAGGCACAAATTTATAGGTAGAGGGAGCTAAGAGTGTCCAAATGAGGTGTGGTTTTCGCCCACACGATCGTGATCGAACAACTGAGAGCATGGAGGGGATTTGGATGGGCTAGTGGGCTGTGGTGGAGAGGTGCTAGGCTACAAAGAGAGAGGGGTTTCGGGCTACGCGGTTAACCGTTGGGGCATCAAACGACCTACAAATGGAACGAAATTTGACGGGCGGTCTACCGGTACTATACCAAGGCCACTCGGCAAATCTCGGCCCATTCCGAGAACGTTTTTCTCCCGCTCACAGGTCTGAGAGGGGTGACGGGCGCGTGCGAGAGTGTCGGATCGCGAAACGGACAACGGGGAAAAGGACCGGATGCAAGTTTTGAAAAACATGATGATGCAATGAAGATGATGACATGGCAAAATGCAACACGCAAGCAAATGACATGGCAATGATGGCGAATAAACGGAAGACACGTGGCGCATCGGATCCGGGGCGTTACAAGAGTCATGGTGATCATCACCTTTCCTTTTTACACTTTTTCCTTTGGCAAGCACTTTGTGTTGGAGTGATCAGGATATATATATATCCACTTGGATGTAGGTTTTCATGAGTTATTATTGTTGACATTACCCTTGAGGTAAAAGGTTGGGAGGCGAATCTATAAGCCCCTATCTTTCTCTGTGTCCGATTAAAACTTTGAACCCATAAATATCACGTGAGTGTTAGCAATTGCGAAAGATTAAATGATAGTTGAGTATGTGGAGTTTGCTAAATCAAAGCTCTGACATAGACCCTTCCTGAAAATAAGATGAATTGTAATCGTTTGATGACTTAGAGCACTGTTTGTTAGTTTTCTAGAAAGTTTATGATCTATACTTTAACATGTGAATAGCTTGTTACTTTATCATGAAAAGTTTTATGAGATGAGATACTGTTATGACATATAATGATGCTAGAAAAGGTGATTGAAATTATCATTGATCAAACTTGTGCACCTGCTAGCATTCACACTTCATAAATTATTTCTTTTATCATTTACCTACTCAAGGACGAGCAGGAATTTAGCTTGGGGATGCTGATACGTCTCCAACGTATCTATAATTTATGAAGTATTCATGCTATTATATTATCCATCTTAGATGTTTTATATGCATTTATATGCTATTTTATATGATTTTTGGGACTAACCTATTAACCTAGAGCCCAGTGTCAGTTTCTGTTTTTTCCTTGTTTTTTAGTTTTACAGAAAAGGAATACCAAACGGAGTCCAATTGACGTGCCAATTTTTGTTGACTTTTTATGGACCAAAAGAAGCCCCTGCAGCAAAAGAGTTGGGCCAGAAGAGTCCCGGGCTGTCCATGAGGGTGGGGGCGCGCCCACCCCCCTGGGCGTGGGCCCCTGCCTCGTGGACGACTCGGAGACCCCCCTGACGTGAAACCAACGCCAAATATTCCTATAAATACAGAAACCCCCAGAAAATAACCTAAATCGGAAGTTCCGCCACCGCAAGCCTCTATAGCCACGAGAAATCAATCTAGGCCCTCTCTGGCGCCATGCCGGAGGGGGCCATCATCACCGGAGGCCATGGAGGAGGATACCGGAGGGGCCATTATCGCCATGAAGGCCATGATCCAAAGGGAGAACCTCTCCCCATCTAGGGGGGAGGCCATGGAGGAGGAAGCACAAGGGGAGAACCTCTCCTCCTCTCTCTCTTGGTGGCGCCGGAGTGCCATCGGGAGGGGAAGCATCGCCGCGGTGATCGTCTTCATCAACATCACCATCATCATCACCACCCTCATCTCTTTTACACGGTCCACTCTCCCACACCCCGCTGTAATCCCTACTTGAACATGGTGCTTTATGCCACATATTATGATCCAATGATGTGTTGCCATCTTATGATGTTTTGAGTAGTTATCCTTTGTCTTTGGGTTGATTGATGATCTAGATTGGTACGGGTTGTATGTTTTATTTTGGTGCTGTCCTATGGTGCCCTCCGTGTCGCGCAAGCGTGAAGGATTCCCGCTGTAGGGTGTTGCAATATGTTTATCGTTCGCTTATAGTGGGTTGCTTGAGTGACAGAAGCATAAACCCGAGTAAGGGGGTTGTTGCGTATGGGATAAAGGGGACTTGATGCTTTAATCACTACAAAAAATACACTTCCGTGATGATACGTGTTTGTCACAGTAGGTCGCGTGTTTTTTCATGCATGTACATCCATGACAAATTTATGACAGAATCAAGATAGTCATACATGTGCTGTCGTAGAAGTGTTCCATGACATTACCAAAATTATCATCACGAAAGTGTCCACTTCCATGACGATAAATCGCGCGTCACAGAAGTGCTTTCATCAAGGGTGATCGACACGTGGCATCCACCGTAACGGAACGCCATTAAGCTATCGGGTCGGGTTTTGGATCTGATAACCCGTTAATAGCCCGGAGCAATGGGGATTTTCCACGTGTAAAATCATCATTGGCTGGAGGAAACACGTGTCGGCTCATCGTTGGGACAGATGTCATCCACTCATTGGACAGAAGGCGCCTATGATACGTCGACACGTGGCATGGCCCAACAGAGGCCCATTCCTGTGAAAAGGCCGGCCCGTTTGACTTGGTCAAAAGGTGGCGGGCTGACCCATGGAAAGCCTGTTAACGGTCTGTTTGCATATAGCCCATTTACAGCCCGCTAACCCAAGGCCCGTTACGCCCTATCCGAATTAGGCCTAGTATCGTCATCTTGGCCATCCAATATGATTCCAGCCTGTTTTCACTTCTGGCCCATGTATGGCCGATGACGTCTTTCGGCCCATATGAGGCCCTATGTAACTCTTGGCCTATTAACGGCCCATGGTGAAACTGGCCCGTAATGAACAGTGTATCACTTTACACCCTTAACGGCCCGTGGTGAAACTGGCCCGTAATGAACCGTGTATCAATTTATACCCATTAACGGCCCGTTATTCCGTTGGGCCGTTTCCAGCCCATGTTATCTTTCGGCCTTCTCAGAGCCCATTTATTCTTGGGCTCATTTCCAGCATTCGTTTACTTACGGCCCGTTACTGTCATTTTCTGCTTGTGGGCCAAATTCAGCTCGTGGTTACAGTCGGCCCGTTTGTGGTCCGTTTATACGTTGGGCCATTTTCATAGCGTCATCAAATACGTCCTATTAACGATGGCCCGTTATGGTCGGCCCATGAACGGACGATTCCAACTCTAGCCCGTTTACGGCCATAATGCGTGCTGTTATTGGCCCATGTTTGGCCAATCGATCATACGGCCCGTATAAGGCCCATTGATGATACGGCTCGTAGAAGGCCCATTGTTTCTACGGCCCGTAGAAGGCCCATTGTTTCTACGGCCCATAGAAGGCCTACTGTTTCTACGGCCCGTAGAAGGCCCGCTGTTTCTACGGCCCGTAGGAGGCCCAGTGTCACTACAGTAAATATTAGCCCATGGTTATTGTGGCCTAGTTTTAAAAAATAGGTTATTGCAGCCACTAGCAAACCGCGGAAAAAGAACTGCACTGACTACAAGCAAACAAATAAACAAGACAACAAGGAAATAAATAAGCAAGCAACTTATGCTAGGCTATCACGGCTATTACACATATTACATCCACTGGCATCAAAGTTCGCCACCAGTGATCATAAAGCGCAACGAGAAGCAGATTACAAAAACTGGGCACCATTGCAGCGTAACAAAATAATACTGAACCGAGACCACTTCCAAGACAGTTCAAGAAAGGTTAGCCTTGCGGGGGAACTGCTGCGCAAGCTGCTGAGCAAGGCTGTGAGACCGGCCTAGCATGCCGGTCATAGCTTCCAGGTGTAGCTGTTTAGCGATGAGGTTCTCATTGGTGTTCTCCGCAATCTTTCTTACAGATAGGACTTCAAGTCGAAGTTGAGTTGCAGAATGCCTTTCTGCTAGAACTTGGGACTGAAGAAGTCGAACTGATTCAGACAACAAATTCTATGAGCTTGTCTGACTGTTAGTCTCAAGTAACTTGAACTCTGCATCAAGACAAGACTTTGGGGTTGTCTCGCTATCTTCAAGATGTTTTGCCTTCTTTGCTGCAATATATGTTGGGTTTGTCTCACAACCTTCAGCAGACTTGTGCATGCCATCAGGCATATCACCCTGAAACAAAGCAGAGAGATGACAGGTTTTGCACGTGTATAAACAAACATGATAACTGTTCTGTCAATTCTATCCAATTTCAAATTAGAAAATAAAGAGTAAGTTCAAAATATCAATAGCATAATTTGGCATTGTTCATAATGCGGGGAGCTTGACCACACTACTGGATTACCATGTCAACATAACAAGCATAGATGAAGGGCAAAGAAAATCATTGTATCTATTTTGGATAATCTGCATGGCATGTTGATCATATCATCAGCCACATCAGTAAGATAAAACATGAGATGACAAGGTGCAAACGTGGGCTGCTTCACCACACACTGGATTATAGATCCACAAAAACAAGCATACATATAGGGAGTATTAAGTAATGTGCATGGTATGAATAAGGAATTTGGTTTTACAAGTAAAACCTAGAACTTACGGTTCTTACAAACATGCATTTTGGTAGAAACAACAAACTAAACAACAGTAAACGATAGGGAGTATGAGCAAATTAAACAGCAGTTGAGGATAAAGGCTTTAGAAGGACTCACTTACATTAACAGTTAACACCGGCTTTATAATGCCCTTCTCCATGTCAAGGGAAGGATAACTCAAGAATTTCAGCATAGAATCTTCTTCATAAGCATTGCCTGTACTCTACATTTTGTAGAGAGTAAATATAGATATGATAATACTAGAAGGGATAGAGGATAATGAAGATAAGATGCAGATTGATGCTACATAATCAACTACCAATCCCTGGAAGTACAAGCATTACAGGACAAAATGTACTGACCAGAGCAATGGGCTACACTTGTGCACTGGCATTGTCTGTGTATTCTATTTGTTGATAAGATTAAATATAGATCTGATCTTTTTTAGTAAATGGTGGGCGAGGGAGATAAGATGCAGAATGCTACAAAATGAACCAATCCCTCTTCCCATAATACAAGAGTGTTTTGAACACTGGTGTACTGTACAAAACGTTCTTATATTATGGGACGGAGGGAGTAGCTGTTAATGTAAGTACACTGATAGACCACGTTCAGTCCTTACAAGAGGACTGCAGAGCTAAACCTCTTCAAAAGCATTGGGTTGATTCTAAATTTATGTAAGAGTCCATACAGATCTTATAATGTCCACCAAATGGACGATTACGAGGCTAACATGTGCAGTGATGCTACATAATCAAACAACTATGTAAGTAAGTATGGTCATACAGGGCAAGAGGTACTCACAAGAGCAATGCAGTGTGCAGTATAGTTGCGAAATTCTGTGGTCCCTTGAGAACGAATGTTCTTCTGCTAACAGTTTTCGTACAAGTGAGACATTAAGGCAAATGCAGAAATGTAGTTCAAATTGTGATGTGATATCATAGACAGTACCTTACGCTGCAGCCGAGACCAATATGTAACAAGATTATTCCAGTCACCGTCGGATAAATGTAGAACCAGAGACTTTACAGAAATTTCGTTCAGAGGCTTGCCATCGAAGTGCGCTTGCCTCAGGTAGGAACGATACTTTATCAACGAGTGCTTGAAAAGCGCAACCAACCCTTGCTCGTCATCACAATCCAGTTTGCTCCTCGCCTATTTAAAAGAATGAAATCTTGTGTCTTCTGTCAGCAGAAACATATGCAGTAATGACCATGAATAACATTAGTACATTACTTACACGTAAGTTGTGGAGGAAGACTGGAAATTGTTCTGTGTCTGCGGTATAATCTTTCCATGAAGGAAGGATGCGCACAAAGTTCCTGACAACAACATAAGCTTCGTCTTCTAAATTGGGAAGAAATGGAACAGGGGTCCTATTTGCTGCAATTGGGGCTCTCTCTGGTTCAAAAAGGGATTTGGCAACTGGATTTGGTGTACTCTTTGCTGGAATGGGGGTTTTGCGTCGTACAGCTGGTGCTATGTCAACTGGCATAATCATACTGTTTGCTGCAGTTGGGGTCTGCTGAGTTGGGGCATCAGAAATGACCAGTGTAGTAGGGCTAGAGTCTGCTAGAGTTGGGGTATTTTGTGGGTCAGGTGATATTGCAACTACACCTAATGGGCTATTTGATTTATCAGGTGCCACTACATTTTCCAAATACTTTGCTTGTGCTCCTCCACGATCAGCAATCGCCCTCTTCCTTTTGAACGTCTAATACACAAGAACAACATTTGAATGGATAAATATTGTATGATGACAGATGGAATATGTACTGAAAATGGATAGGCAGGGCGTATTCACATACACGATGTGTAAACTAAGCTAATGGCAGTTCAACAAAGTAGAAGCAATGCAAAGCATCAGTTGCAAGATATGTGCGAGCAATGTAACCTTGGAAAGTTAGAGCAAGTACCTTGATGGGTGAATAAGATAGGGCATCTTCCTCTGACTCCTCCACTAGGGAGCTACATTGACTTAGGTCTCCCTCTAGCTCAGAATCACTATTAGGATCATATTCTGAGCATGAATCTATAGGTGGAGAGCGTTTGCATTGCATTGCATCCAGACTTGATTTCAGTCCCTTAATGCCAAGTTTGACAGCCATGACATTGTTCTGCTTTATTCTTTTCATGCGCGCAAGCTCATAATCATTATGATGCTGTTCAGAATCTGAGATTCATGAAAACATAAAAAGTAGTCAGATTATCTATGGAATGCATTGCGGATTCAACTCGGAGAGTGTCTCCCTATAAACCCCTGCATATGCAAAGTTCACCTCCCCAACCGTGCTGACCAGACCACACACAGAAATACAAACCCCTTATGTCTCTATAACAGGCAGGCACACATTTCAAAACTGAACTAGGAACATTAGAATCATATGAAATTCGTATTTGAAAAATAAACTAAGCAATTATGAGTGGCGTAATGTTTAGCTTCAAGGGTGGAGTGTTGGTAGTGCGACACAAAGCAAGTAGGCAGATTGTATTCCATGTAAAAGATCGAAACCTATGTAAAAGCTGGAAATGACACTTTCTTTCTATACAATGCAGTGTTCGTTACCCACACATGATGGAAGAGATCACATAGACAAATACTATTCACTCATGTCTACGGTTCCAGTATTTAGAAACAGGGTGGTCCACCCTAAAAGAATATTGACAACAAATATGACAAGGCAAGCATAGATGTAGTGAATCAATCATTTACTTGTGAGCTTACTAGGACAAGTATGCAGAATTGTAACTGCAGCAAGAGACCGTCCAAAATCTGAATGAAGAAGTTTGTCTAGCACTTATTGTTTGCAACTAATCGACGTGAATAATTGGATATTATATTGAATGAGTAAGAAAGACAAGTAAAATTGTCAAAAAACCTGGCTTGTAGTAGTAATCTGGGTCAATGTCACTACGACCAACAATCCAAAATGACTAGTTTCTGTTCCGAGGGCCGGAATTTTGAAAACCCTGTGAACTTTAGAGGTACTAAAGATTACCGAAATACATCTGAACCATTAAGTGTAGGTAGCACTGAGCACACAACAAACCCTAATGACAGTCCTACCTAATGAGTAATGAATCAATTAGAAAATGGGTGATGAGGAGTGGCTGCTGAGTGGTGAGGACGTATCTCAGGATAAATTGGGTTGGCTTGGTGGGTGATGCACGCCTGAGCCCTGAATGGACTGGGAAGGTAGGCACGGCGGCGCGCCCGAGCAGCGGTGACGCTGTTGGGCGAGCGGCTCCTAGCCTCCTATTAGTCCGGCGTCTCCTCCTAGAGTCATGCCGTCCGGGGACGGCAAGTTGCCGGCGAGGCAGGCGGCTGGGGGCGAGTAGAGATCAGAAGCGCACAGCAGAACAGAGGGGAATCGGGGCCTGGGACGACCCAAAATCCCAGGGTGGGCCGGCCCACCGTGGGCACACTGTAGAGATACACACCCGAGCGGCGAACATGCATTATCGAAACTAATTTAGGAACATTTAGCTGACCAATTAAACAACTCTGTTTTAATAATATCAGATTCGTATTTGAACAACTAAGCTTGTTTAGCTTGATGGGTGGAGCAGTGTTATTATGACAAGAAGCACGTATTCTGATCGTATAGTGATCATAAAAGGGGGAAACTCTAAGCATATTTTTTTAGCAAAAGAGGGTTTCCCCTCCGATTTCTATTAAAGAAACCACCACGGAACCAACATGATCAATTAAACCCTAAGCATGATCAATTAAACCGTACTATGGCTGTGCCATGGCAGATTTGAAGCTACAAACCGGAGAAATGATATTTAGCATCCATTGTTTTCTTCGAACTAAGAACTAAATTCTAAGAGCTGAAAAGAAAGTAGAGTAACCAAGTTAAGATCTATTTTCTAGTTGAGATCAAAAAGTTGAGGAGATATGAAGTACCACCTCTCTTGCGGCGCCGTGTAGGCATCGGGGGTGCGATGGCTGTCGGTGGCGTTGAAGCATATCTGCGACGGTAGACGGGTGCATCGGGGGATAAGTCCCGTTGCGGTGGAAGAGAAGGTCGTGTGAGCGGCCCCGGCAAAGAGGACGACGGCGCCGATGAAGCGAGGGGACGCGATGCAAGGCTATTGGTCCATCGCCATGGATGAGAAACGTCCATCTCTAGCAGTGGACGACGCGGTCTTGGTAGGCGCTCCAGCATGGTGGAGGACGGTGGCGATGGATGTGGTGGAGGACGGCGGCGATGGATGGGGTGGCGGACGGAGGCTAGTGTGGGGATGGGGTGTTCTGGCGCGGACGGTGTATGAATGGGAAAATGGAGGGAGAGGTACGGGGAACCATGTTTTTGGGACGCGGCTGTCTGAAATATGGGAAAGTTATGAACTTAGCCCCTGTTTAAAATTTGGACGTCTCGTCGGTTGGGGACAGGACGGTAATCTCGAATCTCGCCAATATTTCCCAGAGCGATTTCGGGCGAGGAGAGGGTGGTTGGCGCCCATGGTTGGCGCCCACGGTGTATGAACGGGGCTGATAGGTAGGGCGGTTGTGTCACGTCTGAGTGAAGTTACAAACCTGCCCCTATTGAAAATATTTGCCTACATCGATTCGGCCGAGTCGAGTTTGTTTTGCCGCCCACCGTGTATGAATGGGGAATGGAGGGAGAAACAGAGGTCTTTCGGACGACCTTGAATCAAATGAGTTTTGCCGCCCATGTTTGACGCCCACCGTGTCGGAATGGGCTCAGAGGCGGTCGTGTCATGTCTAATTAAAGTTACTAACCTACCCCTATTTAGAGCAGTGGAAATCGGGCCGATGGATTGTCCGTGTAATGGGTAGACAGTAATTTCCATCTCCCAAACACTTGGCTTCGGGCAGCCGACGTGGGAGTGGACATTTTGCTGCTTCTTTCGAATTTTGGGACAATAAGCATCCACGTTTACCCTGGCAACTAAATTCGAATCCATTTTGTATTCCTATATGAATCTTTATAAATCATTCTATGTGTTTTTATATATCTTCAAAAGGACGACAAAGATGTATTCCACTGTCATATATGAATATAGTTTACAAATGCCGATACTCAAATTCAGAAACTAGAATCCAGTTTAAGGTGAATTCGAATATTTGGAACACTTCATGTCCAACTCAAATGTCACACGCGGCATAATGTGTACTCCCATTTAGATATGTACACAAGCGATGTATCAAGATTCAAATACCAAGTCAATCAACCAAGAATGTACAGAACTAACAGACATATAAACACTTATAGAGTATATGGATCAATAATATCAACTAACATACATAAGCAAGGCCACTGTACTTTTATTTGGCTACAACGGCATCTTTTTTTAGCCAGCATCTTGGCCCTTTCCAATGCGTGCCACTTATGGTCCATCTATACTACTACTATTGCTGAATGCACATTCAGCCCGATTGGCATATTTGTAGGTCTGGCACAGCAATCCAAATGAAATGTCTCCGAGTCTTATCAATTGATACAGACTTGTGCTCAAATAAAATTACAAACCAAAAAACAAAACAAAACAATTATTACATGATCTCTAAAACAAATGGTTTGATTGATTACATGAACAGACAACACAAAGGTTATTCAACTATGGAAAGAACATTTCACCTATGATTTACCAAGTAGGAATTTAATTTCCTTTTTTCTTCAGGACCTTAACAATCTGGTCAGTCTCAGCTTGCTTCGTTTTGAAATCCACCAAATATTTAATGGTTGTCTTGAGTACTGCTTGTGATTGTGCTGTTTGCTTCCTCAACATGTCAACTTCATCTCTAAGTGCAGAAGCAGAATCTCTTTCTACCACTAGTTTAGCCTCTAGAGCATCAGCAGTTGGCAATTCATAATGCACGATTGGGCTAGTGCCACTACTGTGGGATGATGCAACGTCCATGGGGACCTCGCTATTTGATCTTGGGCTAACCTGTTTTGCCATTAAAGTTCCGATTGGATTCAGAAAAGTTGAAGTTAGCAAAACATCTCAACTGGGAGTTATAACAGCAAACCAGTTAAACAAACAAGGAATTAAAGAGTTTCAATTGGATGCTGAAAAGTAGTTATTAACATCATTGTAACCCGCTGTTGCAGCAGCAAAGCAGTTAAACAAACAAGTAGATATTTAAGTTAAGGCAAACAGGTAATTCTTAACAGTAAGTATCAAACACATAGATAGGCGCAGTCTACGATATGATTAACAGGCTGTGCCATTATGTAATCAGTAGCAAACTAAATTAAGCCAAGCAACGTAATTGAACAATTTTGCAATAAGTTGCTAAATAAAATTCCGAGAAGCAGGTAACTGAACTTATGCTAGTTCTTTGTACAGGCACACTGCAACTTATTTTTCGCTTACAAGGTTGTACGAAGGAGTCCATGGCATCAATTGCTTGGATACGCAATTCCAATACTTCTTTCTTCCCACACTGCATGGGTAAGTCGAATGGTTAATCTGGTAAGATGGTGCGTCCTTGATATGTTATATGAGGACGTGTAGTCAGACTAGTTGTAGCCAAACACATCACACTGGCTTTTACTGTATATTTCATGTGATTACTTTTGGCATATCGAGATCTAAGCAATCTACAATAGGATGAAAAGACTGGCATCCTTCACACTATTGGCGAACTCAGTTCATAGAAACAAGCAATTCAACCATTCTGTGGGTAAATCAAAAGCGCCACTGGAATATTTTTCACTATCCAATCATACACGTAAAAAGGGGCGACGCCACCATAGGGGATGGTATGGGCGGCCGCCTCAGGTGGCTGGAAAGTGTGCACCTAGTTTGAGTCATCCAGGTTGGCCCACGCTAGTTTGGTCGTCCCAACACACGAGCAGGCAATATAAAAAATGAAGAAAAATGTTTCAATTTGGATGGGCCAATAACATAAGTGCAAGGCAGGCCCTATAGCAGGCTCGCGGCCCAAACGAGCGCCTCCCATATCGATCGACAGCAGGAAAAATCCCAATTCATTCGCTCCAGCCTCCAGTCTGGTTCGCTCCTAACCTAGCCGCCGCTGGACAGACTGACACAGCACTTCCTCGCGCCCTCGTTGGAGGGCGGTCGCCGGGCTTCAAGCGAACGGAAGGACAAGAAGATGAAGATCCAACCCTGGGTGTAGCCTGCGTGGGAGGCAGTGGCGGCGGCACGGCCATGGCATCGAGCTTGCGCAAACGGACAGTCGCAGCTTGCAAGAGTAGCATGCGCAACGAGCAGGTACATCACATCCCTGATTATATCTAATCAACTCTTCAATTTCTGGCCAATAGTTAAACCTGACGGTGTTGTAAAACTGCTTGTATGTAGGGAATCTATGAGAAAATGAAACCAATTTCTACTTATTTTATAACTCCCCCAATCAATACTGAACTGACTGAATCTGATGTATCTAATCAAGTTTCCGTTGCAAACATACAAGCTCATGTTGTTCTTGAGCCTCAAGTGTCTAATGAACAGACTGCTAATGAAGGATTTGATGCAAACATTTTACATGCTCCTGGTGATGAACATATAGTGTCTAATGAGGGATCTAATGCAAGCATTTTGCAAGCTCATTGAAGGATTTAGTGTCTAATGATGGTCTACTATGTTGAGAGAGACAGAGATTTGCAGGCACTGATGACAAGCAAATTATAGTGCATTTTCATAGCTTGAGGAAACGTCGAGGCCATCTACCAGAAAGTCCCCATATCATGACAACATAGCATAAATACTTTTCTAATCTGTTGTTTGAAACTATTGCCATACTTGTGCAGGATAGATATATTGATATGCAGTTTGCGCACTGGTTATACGTGCAATTACACTTCGATATTTTCAGCCAGAGAACGAATAATTCAAGCAGGTACAGACCATGTTTGTAGTCCTTGTACACCATGTTGCATTTTGTGTTTTTTGGTGCTTGCATCATTTAGTGTTTATAATCTGAACTACTTTGGATCATTAGCTGGTTTTCAAAGTGCATGTAGCTTCACATTTCTCAAGTTATGTTGATTTCCGAAGTGCAAGTGCCTTCGTATTTTTTAAATTAAATGTTCGCCCCTGGTAACTTGAATTCGTGGATCAGCCACTGCACACAAATCATACACGAATGCCAGTACGAATTAAATGAAATGCATGGACTTACGCTAGCTCGTTGTACAGGCTCACTACAGATCTGCTTGCGCTTGGGATGTTCCATGTACAAGTCCATGTTACCACTTGTTTGGATGTGCAGGCCTTGTGCTCCTTGCATCCCCCTCTGCATTTTTGACACGGCGAATGGTTGATCAAATAAGAGGAATCGACCTTGATGTTGTACCGGAGGACAGATACTTACAAGGTTATACGGGTGTGCAGGATGTGTACCAGATCCCGTAGCACCGTCATGCTTCGCTAAAAAATGGATTTTCTTGTTTCAGATGATATCTCCAGAAGAAATAAGAGTTAAAGTCAGAGTTGCATAGGTGTGTAAGCTAAGAGAGCAGCGAAAGGATATCCAAACATCGTCGGAACAGTGCACAAGGGAGTGATGTGTGGATACCTAGTTCGGGCCGGCGTTTGGGCATGCTCGCCTAGCTAGAGTGCGGGTGACTTCAGAGCCGTTGAGGGTGATGCGCTGGCGTTGGCTGGCCGCGCACGGATGCAGATCTTGAGTGGCAGCGGAGCGCTACGATGCGGTGGACAAGACCGTTGGTGAAGCCCCAACGGCCTCGGGGGGCGGAGGTGCGACGATGTGCTCGGTGAAGTAGCCCCGGTGAGCTGGGAGATGGCGTCGGTGAAGCGCACCTGATGCGGTGGAACTCGGTGTCTGTGAGGCACGTCGGTTGCGGCGGCCGACGTTGTCGGCGGACCACCCGGTGCGGTGGACGAGGGCATAGATGAGGTAGCTCCGGTGCGGTGGTGAAGCGCGACCGTCGTCTTCGTCGTCGTCGTCCGGCACAGAGGTGGGGAACGGTGGGGAAAGAGACGAGACGAGGGGCGATTCGAGGGTTGGCGGCGAATTAGGGATTTGAGCAATCTGGGCGCGGAAGGGGAAGGTGGAGAAGAGAGATTTTGCAGGGCTGGAGTTGGGGCCGCCAGATATTTCAATCCGAAACGTGGAAGCGCGAACTTATATTATCGTCGTCCTTTTTTGGGGGGGAGGGGGGTGGGTGGCTGGGTGCTACGCGTTCGTCCGACACACGCAACCACCCCGACAGGACTATGCTTCGGTGCCTTAAGGCACATGCCTTTGTGTCCATGACATGTGGGCCCAACAGGTGGCTGGCCCACATGTCAGTGACCCAAAGGCAGTTGCCTTTAAGGCACCGAAGCAGCGTCCACCCCGACACGACCCTGGTCTGCCTGGTGCGCCTACATTTGAGAATGCAAACGAATCTTCTTTCATTTGCAAACGAATCTGTATGTATTACCATGCCCGTGTTTTCCTTGCAATAATTAGTCATTCGAAACGAGATACTCCATCCGTTCACTTTTGTAAGTCGTTTCAGACAACTTAAAATGAACTGTTTTGCACATTGTCTGAAATGTCTTCAAGGTCTTATAAAAGTGAACAGAGGCAGTACTATAAATTAATTAATGAGGAGTTATTTGAAAAAAATCGAAACGGTACCCACGCTAACGTGGATTAGAGTGTGTGTCACATAATTAGTTATTTGAATTAGAGTGTGTGTCACGTAGTTAGTTATTTGAATTAGAGTGTGTGTCACGTAGCGATCTCCAATTCTAACGTGGATTTCACATTTCACTGTATCCACGCTACTTTTTTTAATACAAATTCATATGTATATGATGAACACCATGGTAGTGAGAAAACTTTTGGATGGATTCAAACATATGACCTACAAAATAGCACAACAAACTGAGTCAATGTCAACTTTTCGAAACTTAGTATGGCACGAATTCGAAATAATTACCCGTATGCCTGGTCCTCGGTTCAAATCTTACAATGTACACCGAATTGAAACATCGATATTAAGTCTCGTACTATGTACATTCAAAT
>NC_057805.1:318376418-318391888 GCF_018294505.1 Triticum aestivum
GCTAAATACATGCATTGCCTATCTAGCCCCCCAACCTCTCGTGCGCACGCACGCACGTTGTATATCTAGGTCACTCCCTCGAGACTGTCTCACTCTTTCTTCCGCACGGCGGGCCACACTCGCTCAATCTCGCTCTCTTTATCTGAGTCTCATTTAACCTCGTTTTCTTTCACACACAAATGATATATCTCCCTGTTCGGGCCTCGATCGACACACTCTATACTCTCTCACGCAGATTGTCTATCTAGGTCAGTCCATCCAAGCCGCCGCCACTCTTTCGACCTCATGGTGGGCCACGCTCACTCAATCTCTCTCTCTCTCTCCGTATGTCTCGATTGACCTCGCTCTTTCTCGGACAAAAACGATATATCACCATGTTTGAGCCCAATTCGACCTATTCACATTGTATACTCTCTCACGCACATCATCTATCTAGGTCACTCTCTCCAACCCGTCTCACTCTTTCGATCGCACGGCGACCCTATGTGATCGGTTGACCTTGCTTCCTCCCACGCACAAAATATATCTACACGTCTGTGACTGGATCATCTCTCAAGCTCTATCTTACAGCCCTCACCCTTGCCAAAAAGCTCAATTGGACAATATCTCTCCAGAGCATATATATTTGTTCAATGAATGTCGGACCACACTCACTTTGTCTCTCTATCTATATGTCTCTCGATTGACCTTGCTTTCTCACACCGTATCTTCCACGCGTTGAAGCTACTACCTCTCCATCCCTCGCAAAGCCAGAGCTATTTACATTGCGAGGGGCACTCCAACCTTGGATTAATTTGTGTAGGCATTTATTCCGGTCGGTTTAGATTATATTCGGCCCACAACTACTCCAAACACCGTTGCAACCCATGCAACTCCCCTAGTTGATTTCCCTCTGGCTCGGTCATCGCTCTCTCGCACGTCCTTTCTCGCCTTCAACGTCGCACCATGGTATTATTGAAAAAACTATGTTGTTCTCTTTAATTATTATAAATAAGCTACAAAACTACACACCGATAGTCCACTTGGAATGGAACAAATTTCGACCCACAAATGAAAGTGCTACAAACTACACACCGAGGGGCCCACATGTCATGAAACAAATTTGGACCCATATACAAATTAAAAAATAAAGGACGAGGATCGAACATGCGACCGGGCCTTCAAGCCGCACGTCAATAGGCAACATACGTAGAATAGCAATGTTTGTTGTACCCCCTTTGTTCACATAATGTTTTTATATTACCACAACCTAATTAATGGATAACATGTAATATTATTTTTAATACTATTCGCCTTCACTTACTGGTGGGTTCCATGTGTGCTCTCTCTCTCCTCCCCTTCTGCGTTTAGACGCACGGGAAAACATGAAGAACTCGTGGGCGATGTTGCCGTTGACCATATCTGGACGCGTTCACAAGTCACGGCACCAGTTTCACGTACTAGCAGCACTAGTCAGTGTGTACGTGCAATGCACGTATTTGGAAGTATATTAAGTGCATGCGGATATTAACTACTAGGATATTATTTGCGTGTTGTCATGTGATTAGCACTATTTTTGGCATGAAATTAACTGCATGCTAAACGTGTTGAGCGCTCGACATTGAAGCAGTCTAGGTCGTTGGATGACAAGGAATACATGTGGCTTGATGACGTTTTATATTTAATTTGATACAGCCCTAGCAGAACATTCAATCGATCAAACCATATATTTCGTTCAGTCTGACTCCGACTTTAAATTATACGACGATCGATATAAAATAAACAGGAATGATAAACGTTTGGATTTTAAGCATGGCAATCCGAACGTTTTTCATGGCAAATTTAGATTACGCGGCGGCGGCGGCGTCTTGCGGTGGGAAGCGGCTCCTCTGTCGTGCTCTGTGTGTCGTCGGGCCACTGACCAACGGCGACGGCGGCGTCTTGCGCCGTTGTTGGCGTACTCCTGGACGTTGGCCTAGCTTCAAGGAAGGCCAAAATGTTCTGGACTTCGGAGCGAGTCAACAGGCAGGAGGAGGCGACTGGCGTTGGTGCAAGGAAGCGGTCGACGGCGGCCATCCATGCCGCTGAGGGGGGCACTGGCACCCGCGCGGGGACAGGCGCTGTCAACGGCGCGGCGGAGACATTCGTGTGCACGGGCACCGGCACGGGCACGCACGTCAGTGCACGCGCAGGCGCATGCGCTGGCAGGTGCACGGGCACTGGCACGGGTGTGCGCGTCAGTGCACGCGCAGGCGCATGCGCTGGCAGGTGCACGGGCGCGTGAAAGTCGGCGGGGACCTCGTGGAACCCCGTGGGATCAAGCCCGGCGACAATGTGCGGCTCCCAGCCCATCAATGCCACGGGGATGGGGGCTGGCGCAGTCGGGGTGACGGGAGCCGGAACGGGACGGGGACAGGCGCGACGTCTTCCCGCAAGGCTAGTTCAAGCTCGTCCCAAAGCCCCTTCTGTTCTTGAGACTCCTGCTGGGTGTCTTCCTCAGGAAACTGGAACACTAAGGGCAGACCATCGTGATGCGGCATGGCGTACGTTTAGGTCAGGCTAGTTGGAGGTAGACGACAGGAGAATCGGAGAGGAAGACAGAGGATTGTAGCGATAGCGGGTAGTGCGGGGTTGATTTTAAACTGCGGCGCTGGCGACATTAAAAGTGGGAGCAGTTGGGACGACGGTGGGCGGCGGAGCCTGGTCAAAGGGCTCGCCTCCCGGTGAGCCTGCACAGCGGTCTACTCGCACGCCTCCCTGACAGCCGGCGCAGCGGTCTGCTCGCACGCCTCCCATCGACTCACACGCTTGCTCGGACGGCACCTGCCGATGAGAAGCAGGGACTCGTGGCGGCACGTAAACGCCCACAGTTTCAATAGTGAAAGCGTTCGCCTTAACGTGACAGGTCTTTGTTCCAAAATACCTTGGCTCTTCATTTGTGCGACTTGTCACAAGCAGCTTGTCTCAAATTGAAGAAAAAACTTACGAAGTAATATTTGTGCCATATCACGTGACCATGCTTTGTTTCAAGAATTTATGCTCACTTTTGGATTTTCTGAAATTTAAGATCCAGGATTCGAAACAATATCATAACCTGCATCATGCAATAAATTTTCAAGCCGTACATCTGTCCTATTGTATTTCTTAAGAAAGGATTTGGTCAAACATTTTGCTTAGTTAGATTTCAGACAAGTTATATATGCAGAGTAAAAGGATAATCCCTCCGTACCAGTGCATTGCCTGATATATTAACTCAAGTACTAGGCACGAACAAACGGGCTCAATTTTGTGCTCATCCTGGTGTAGTAGTAGTAGTAGTAGTACTAGGCAATGCAGTTGACGGGTGACCTTGACGAGCGGCGGCCGAGGGAATTGAACCGTGCTCGGCACGGTAGGTAACGTTGTCTAGTTACTAAAGCATCCCTCCGTTGTTCATCGGTAGTCATTATGGACCGGGGACATGAGGGGAATTTCCTAGGGCTGGAATTCTGGCCGCCAGATATTTCGACTTGAAACGCTGAGGCTCGACTGGTTGGGGTTGCCTAATGTGCGTACCACGCACGCCACCGAAGGACACGAGCCCGGTTATTTTTAGGATCAACACGAGCCAAGGTCTGGCTGGTACGCCGTTGGGTCCTACCATTCGAGAATACGAAAGGAACCTTTTAAATTTCCGAACGAATCTATGTGTATTACAATACCCGTATTTTCCTTGCAAATACTAATCTCAACGTGGTAATTGATTTATGACGAGTTGTTGAATTAGAGTGAGTTTGTGATATAGTGATCTCAACGTGGATTTCACATTTCATGGTATCCCTAGTAAGTTTTCCAATGCAAATTCAAATTTAAAAAATGAACAATATGGAGGTGAGAAAACTTTGTATGTATCAAGCATATGACCACACACACATACACACAGACACACACGCACGAACACAACAACAATCCAATAAGTATAGTGCATCTATTTTTCCAAACCATGCATGTATGACACGAATTAAAAAATACTCCTTCTATTCCTAAATATTAGTCTTTTAGAGAGTTCAACAAGTGACTACATACGGAGCAAAATGAGTGAATCTAGACTCTAAAATATGTCTATATACATCCGTATGTGCCAGTCCATTTGGAGCCTCTAAAAAGACTAATATTTAGGAACGAAGGGAGTAAAAATGTAAGACATCCATGGTCCTCAGTTCAATATTTAAAATGAACATGAAACTGAAACATGAATATTAAGTCTAGTACTACAGTACATGCAAATGTTGTGTTTAGGCGGAGCTATGATTGTCGGGGGTCAACCCCTCGACCTTAGATAAAATTGTGGAGCTCTGTTTAGGGTTGTTTAGATTATATTTGTCCCCACCCTCCCAACCACCGATTGGTTGTGCACCCCCCACCCCTCCTCACCGGGAGAATATCATGTGCCCCCATACCTTAGATGCTATATGCCGATACGAGTTGCTTGGAGCTTGTAGATCTGAGATATAGCAGCTCACATGACGTGTCTTAATATTTTTGCAGGAAACCTTGATGAGTTTGAGAATTGCACACAATTTGTACAAAAACTACTTAGATGCCCTTTGATCACATATCCAACGACCTCGAAGCTCGTATCATCGTAGCATCTAAGATGAAGGAGGACATCATATTCTCCTGTATGTAAGAATATCATGTGCTACCACACCTTAGATGCTTTGGTGATACAAGCTCTTCGCAGGCGTTGGATTTGTGACCCAACACCTCCTCGGTGGTTCGAATGGTTTTTTGCAGAAAATCCCCAAAAGAGTTCGGCCACTGCTTACAAGCACAAAGACTGCTCAGATGCCATTGGATCTCAAATCAAACGACCTCCAAGCTCGTATCACCGTAGCATCCAAGCTGAGATAGCACCTTATGTTTTCTCGCACGGGAGAGTATGAGGTGCTCCCGCACCGTAGATTCTATGGTGATACGAGTTCACTGAGATCTAACGGCCCACAGTAGGAGGTTTGAATGTTTTTGCAATATACGACTGATAGAGTTTGGGAAATGCGCAGAAAGTACAAGTACTACGCATGTGCCATCTGATCACTGATCATACGACCTAGATGCTCATATCATTGTAGCGGGTAATTAAGCTACGGGGAGCACCTAATATGAGCACCGGGGAGCCGTTGGATCGAAGATGCAGCGGCACACACGAGGCCTGAATGTTTTATTTGCAAAAAAACCTTTGGAGAGTTTGGAAATTGCGCATAATTACAAAGACTACTCCCAAGCCATTGGATCTCACTTCCAACGGTGTAAAAACTCGTATCACCATAGTATCTAAGCTGCGGGGTGGATGTGATATTCTATGCCGCTGTCATTTTTGTTCCTAAACTTGCAAAATACGTGTAACTTGTGCCGTTACTTGTCTAACCGCGCAAAGTGTTTGTTCAAA
Organism: Triticum aestivum; assembly: GCF_018294505.1. NCBI lineage: Eukaryota > Viridiplantae > Streptophyta > Magnoliopsida > Poales > Poaceae > Triticum > Triticum aestivum. The sequence goes on from NC_057805.1 coordinate 318,381,826, forward strand.
AAAACCATCCTACACTGAAATATCGGAACAACACACGGGGGTCCCACTTGTCATTAATCAAATTTGGACCTAAAACTAACAAATCTGAAAGACGAGATTCGAACTGGCAACCTCGACTACAAAGCGTAAGTCGATAGCCTGAAAAAATGAACGGTTCTTGGCTTTGTCCCATAACTTGATTTTTTATACAGTACTTGCGTTGAGTAGAGTAGAGGGAGTGCCTCGTCAACACGTGCATGACCGTTGTCTCACTTACTGGTGGGTCCCAGGTCTGCGATCTCAATCTCTCTTCTCTCCATCATCTAACCTTTGCACGGGCACACACGAAGAGCGGCGCTAGCTTGCCGTGGTGTTATTACAACTAAAAAAAAGCTTGGAAAATAGAAGAATCGCCTAGAACAAGAGACGTTGTGGCTGGTCGAGACGGAGCTAACCACATCTATCCTCCGTGCCACGTTTGCATGATGAAGCTGTGTGGCTAGTGGGGTGTTTTCGACCGACTGGCTGGGTCCCGAGGTCGAACCATAGGTACTACGTCTGATACAGTATATTTTTACACGCACATTTTTCCTCCGTGCCGAGACGTGGCACACCCTACCGCGCGGTTTCGGGGTCCTCCCGGGTGGTGCACGCATATATTCTTCCTAACGTGGGACGCCCTACCGCGCGTTTTCTGGGTCCTCCTCGGTTGTAGCGCCGAAGCAAGTAAATGAGTCGTCAAATCACGAAAGACCACCTTTCTCGCCGAGTACATCAGTGAAGCACGGTGGCTAGCTAGTTGGGCTAGTTCGACCGATTAGCTAGGCCGCCGCCACATTTGTTTTTTCACCCCTTTTTTTATCTACTTGCCGGCAGGTAAATTTAAATATCCACCGCGGCGTTGCTCTGGTGTTTGGGTGCGGCAGGATTTTTAATTTTTTGATTGACGGGAGCAGGCACGGCAGGATTTTCAATTTTTTGATTGACGGGAGCAGACGCGGCAGCAATTAGTCACGATGACTCCGCCTGTAAAAACCCACTGCTCCCTGATGTGAGAAGTCGTCGAATGGTGTTTACCGTGGTGAAAACCAAAAGATTCCCCGCTCCCTCCGCCTTCCCGTAGATTGCATTGCCTTTCAGCCGTTTCGCCCCCTTTGCTTCCTCTCCCCATTGCTTCTACCTGGTGCCATGGCGGCGCAGCAGATCATGGAGTCCAAGGTGAGGCGCCTGACACAGGAGCTCCATGTCAAGGATGCGGAACTCAGGGCCAAGGACATGGAGCTCCGTGAGCTCAAGGAGGGGAGGAGTGCCATGCTCCTCTGTTATGTGCGGGAGTTCACGGAGCTTCAAAAGCGGCAGGCGTTCACCACAAAGATGCTCGAGGCGTCGGCGGCGTTGCTGCAGAAAGCGAGAGATATGATAGGCCGTCAGGGGAGCCGGCTGGAGCACGAGCGGGCCGATCGTGACGAGGTCCAGGATCGCCTCAGCCACTTGGTGAACCAAGTTGCCACGCACGTGTTGCGGCTGCGCGATGCCTACCGTCGTGCCAGCGCGACGATGCCGGCCGTCGAGCTAAACCCTTTCGACCACCCGGTCAACTTCAACGAGCTGCAGCTTCCTGACCTGGTCTCCTTCTTCACCTATATCTCCGAGGAGCTGAGCCGTCTCCGCGCGATGGTGGGGGCTGAGCTGGACAAGGAGGGGTTGCGGGCTGCCGTCGCCGTTGCTGGGCGAATCCTTTCAGGGCTCCGTCACCGGAATCCATTCGTGCCATTGGACGCCGTCTTTGACAAGCTGGCTCCCGTCGACCGGGAGCGGGCTCTGCGGGCAGTTGCACCCTGCATCACCAACGTCGTGCGCCTCGAGAAGCAGAGGGACTTCGGTGGTGTTTAGGCGCCCTCTGCATGGGCATGTCCATGTCTCGGGGCAACATGACCGTTGGATCAAACTCAGACGGTGCAGATCAGTCAGTGTAGCACAAAGCGTGTGGGTGTGTTCGGTTGCATTCTCATCTCAATATAGTTGTGTCCTCTTCGTGTATTTTTGTCAACCTACTAGTGTGGAGTCATGCACCCTTCATGCACCCTGCCAAACACCCAAAATTGGGTCGAGAAGGGAACTTTTGCTCCCATCCCGTGCACCCTTCATACACCCTGCCTAACACTATTCGTGCTTCATATGGTGCATGTTTCGTGGAGTACTGTAGCACCGTACTCTCCGTGCGCTGTGGACCTAGTTCTGTTAACATTGATCTCACTGTTCATTCTCGACCGGACAGTCGAAAAAGCGGTACTAGGTTACATATAGGAGTAGTTGACATGCGCACAACATCATTTGTTATCCTCATATCTTACTACACTAGCAACAAGATTGTGTAGTACTAACGAATGAACCACTGCACATGCCTAGTAGTAGGAGCACTGTGTATGTTCAAGTGGCTGCCGTGTTTCGCACTCCTCCGTCGTAAGAGTGGAAACGCTTGCTGTAATCATTTTTTTCTTCAGAAAACAGTGGACACGCTCTACCGTGCGGATCCTCCTCCAGCCATGCACTAAATTACTCACTTTCGCTGACGTGTGGGACAGCCAACACCTGGGTCCACCAGCCATGCACTAAATTACTCCGTAGTAGAGTGACGGTAGACTACCCCGATCGAACCGCCGCAGTAATGCCCAATGAGCCGTCAAATCATAAAACCCCCTCCTTTCCAGCAGTAAGTTGGACGGACGAAGCAACCATCATTTCAATCTTCTCTCTCAGCTTCCTCTCTTGAAGAAAACCCCCACTCGCTTCACTTCTCCCTCATCTCATTCCTCCTTTCACTCTTCTCTCTCAGCTTCCTCTCTTGGATGGACGCCGGAGCACCGGCCGACGTGATGTCTATGGCTCTGGCCAAAACCGTCGAGGCTCATGGTACGAAGAAGCGCAAGCACCCCGCCGAGACTACCGCAGACAAGCTCAAAGCCATCACCCTGTCCAAGCCCCCCTCTCCGGGATCCCTCATTAAGCAAGTCCAGGTAATGTCTCTTGTTGACATCTTTTTCTCGATCTTGATCGTGTTTTTTCATCTAACACGGAGTACTAGTACTGGTAGTACAACTTTCTGGGTGATCTTGCATGTGATTTTAGTGTGCCAAATGACGGTTCTAAATTCCTCTTTTGACCAAAACATGCGAGAGGTTGACACTGATTTCTTATAGATTACTTTCAACTACTCCCTCTGTCCCAAATTTCTTGTCTTAGATTTGTCTAGATACAGATGTATCTAATACTAAAATGTGACTTGATACATCCGTATCTAGACAAATCTAAGACAAGAATTTTGGGACGGAGGGAGTACTTTATGAACATCAATGCTACCTTTTAAGAGGGTATATTTGCCTCGGTAACTTGTGTTATGGATATTGCATGTAATCCCTCTGCTCTCATGCCTTTGAAGACATGTTCTAGTGTCTTTGTTCACTCATTTCTGTGCATATATGTAGTCATATATGGAGTATAATATCGAAAATCATCTTATATTTCTGAACGGAGGTAGTAATAAAATATGGTTTCTGTTTGAATTAGAACCAGGTCCGTGGTGGAGATGAAGTTCTCAAAGTCATGCCGTGTGAACTGGAAGACCTGATGATGAGTTCTACTGCTGAACTATCCAGCTGATGTGTCCTTGTCGCCACGTGTCCCGAACTAGTGTTTTCCTGTAGCATTGTTGTCAGGCGTGTTCTCGAGGCTGTACTTGACCACAACAATTTCCTGGCTGTGCCTTCGATTATGAAGGGTGTGGTTCTTGTAAAGCTTCCCAACAAATCTGATGCGGCATGTCTTCATCATCATGTTTATGAGTGGAAAGACCACTCTGGTAGGTTCTCCAAGGTTGACAAGATGGTGATGGTGCATGTAGACATCTCACACGAAGTCCATGGCCTAGTCAGTTATGCGGGGTTCATCCCGTAGGTCGGTGGCAAGAAATAGTCTGCAGAGTTTAGTTAGTGCAACTTTGCTTGTCTGTAGTAAGTACTATTGTTCAGTACTTGATTTGTGTTTGTGAACCCTGTATTGTTTATTAGTACTGCCGCTTTTGGTGTGTGAACGGTCTATGTTAATGTCTGTCCACTCAATTCAGTCTGTATATTTTGAAGTATCTAGATCATATTTTTTTTGTGAGGACGGTTTATCAATTATGGTTACACTCCAATATTTGTATGCATTGCAGGGTTTATCGCACCCACCAAGATTTCTAGTCCCATGGATGTTCAGTCCATACGATTTGTCACGACCTTTGGGCTGTCCTGCTTGTGGGAGTAGGCGGGGCCCCTACATGCCACGCGTAGTTGGACGATCAATCTTCTGTTTAGTACTTCAACATAGTGATTTCCTAGTAAGGATTCACTCGTGTCACATCAAGTAAATCTTATTGATTTACTGTCTAAATCTTATTGATTTAATGTCATGTTTTCTTTCTTTTCCTGCAATTTTACGATGCAGGTTTTGCCATGTGACATTCATCACAGAATAAACCGTTTGGTTTGCTCTACGATGGCTATTTTTCCAGGTTTCACTTCTTATGTCGTGTTAGTAACGAAGGCACTGTCCATCACTTATATTACTGGAAAAAATTGGATCAGTCTATTGTCTGAGTACAAGTTGAATCCCTATGATGAACTGCAGTTTGGTTTAACAAAAACGCCACAATTAGTCCTTCTCGCGTTTAAAAGAAATGAAGAAAAAAAATTGGATCACGGTCACGGATCCTAGTCAAGTTAGAAAGCTGATCATAGCAGACCAGACACGATCGTCGCTGTCTCACACAGATCGAGCACCGGCAGTTGCTCTAGCACTGACAGCGGCAGCAGCTCAGTCTGATCCAGGTGAGGATTGGGCACCGACCGCGTCAGCGGATCAGTCTGATCTACCGGAGGATCGGGCATCGACACCGGCACCTGCTCTGATACCGGCACCAGCTCTACAAGGAGCACCATCTCCGGCAGCAGCAGCGGCTTCGGCACGTGCACCAACACTTGCACTTGCATCTGCTCCGGCCCGTGCAGTTGCACCGGCAACAGACTGGGCTGCAGTTCGCACTTCATACACCAAAGTCCTTACAAAAACCGACATGTCCACCTTCTTGGTAAGCATTGGCCGCCCAAGTGCTTCGTTCTTTTTTCTTTCCATGTTGTTTCACATGATTCACTGTGTTAATCTAACTGTTTGGGTATGTCTTCTTGTTTGCAAACAGAGAATTCCTAGAGCAACGAGGGAGTCGTTCAACAATCCGGGCGACCGCGGCCAAGTTTCTCTTACCATGCGCAGCCTTGGTGTGAATGAACCTGCTCAATATACCGTAAGTACAAAGGATGGTCGCATGATGATTGATGCTAAAGGATGGTCAAGGTTCAAATCTAAATCATATCTTGCGGTAGGGGATGATGTCAAAATCGAACTTTCTCGGCAAGGAGAGCTGGTCCAAATCAACTTTGAAATTCTTCAGTAGCAGCACGCAACTGCCGAACTGATCTATCCTCCGAGAGATTTTGATGTAATAATCTGGCATGGTGAAACAAGTGTCCTGTGTGTATAAGTAGTACGACAGTATTATTTATCACATGGTATATCGTTGATAGAATTGCAACTCTGATTGCTGGTTAGGAACTGTCGTTCGATTTCATTCCAACGGCTGTCGTGCTTTATTCAAATTTGTGTATTCGCCTTGCGACGGCATCTAAAGCCAGCGCCGTACCGATCGCTTGCAATATGAAAAGCGCTGAGGTAGAACACATGGGCCCCCAAACATGCAGGGTCGGCCTGTGGCCCAAAGTCCAGAACCGTGAGCTTATCTGAGTATTATATTCTCAGCTGAACTCCCATAAAAAAAGCTGAACCCCCATAATGCCCGTGCGTTGCAGAGGGAGTATATTTCTCGGCAAGGTGAGCCTGTGATATAAAAGATTTGTATATTTCTTTACAGAGGGAGTATCTCTCTGTCAAAAAATATATTTATGTGTAACTAGTTACTCCTGTCTTTCTACTTCCTTTCGCTGATATGTGGGGCAACCGGCAACGGGGTCCACGTGCCATATGCACAAATTAGAGTGCACAACTTCACGGTAGACACACCCCGGTCGTAGCACCGTAGTAATGCCCAATGAGCCGTCAAATCACAACCCCCCTTTTCCAGCTTTAGCAGTAAGCTGGACGGACGAAGCGGCAATATTTCACTGGGCCTGAATCCCCTTCTCCCTCGTCTGCTTGTTCAGAGAAAACCCGCTCTCGGCGATTGCATAGGGTTTTCTCATGGAGAACCAGGTACGAATTCTTCATCCATCCCCGATAAATCCAAGTCCCTTGGTCGCAGGTAATCCTAGGATGGCAGCCGCCGCCGTTGATGCATTTTTCTTCCTACTGAATCTAGTGTGTTTCATTTGTAGTGCCCAAAGTGCGAGTACCCTACAGGTTTCTGCGCCCTCGGCGGGACGCCACACTTGTTCCTTCTCATCCTAACACAGCATTTTGAAACGCGCACAGTATGTTCCTAGAATCCTCTTTTCTATCCGGGAGGGTGGGATTTTTTTGAACATGTTGTGTTCTCATATTATTTTTCCTGCTGTGTATTATTTGCTCTGCCAGAACACATGTACTCAAGATGCTCGGCCTTGCCATAACTGAATACACTAGTTTAATGGTCACAGTGAAGACAAGCCATGGATATAAGTTCCGAGTTGGGTTCATGAACCAAGAAGATCGCTGCTTTTTTATGGCCGAACTTGGATAAACTTTCTCAAGTGTTACGGACTAACAGTTGGCGCACGAATGTTGATGGAAATGGCAGAACCTGGTCTCATCTTCACTGCGATCTTCCACCCCGACGTCGTTCCAATTGTTCATCCATGTTAGTTTTGTATCTGGTTCTTGCTTGTTGCCTCGATTACTTCTTAATCCACCTATTCTGTCTAACTAATCACAATTTAACTTTAGAAGTAGCAACGAATCTCTCACGAAGATGCTACTTCTAACTAATATTTTCTTATAATTGGTGGCACGTGTAGGTTTTTTCAGAGTTAAGCAGTCTGCTCGTTTGTTACTCTGTAATAACTCGGCTGTTACTAATGGCACTGAAGTTGACTGGATCGACATCCACAAGTTCCTACACTTCATTGATCGTCTTGAGGTCCTTGTGGGGCGTTTCAATGGTGGAAGGCCACGTGGGATATGTGTGCCACTGCTGCACTCGTTGAACAGGTCCAACTGTGTCGAGAAACTTATGGTACGAGCTGTTTTCTGTTATATATGTTGTTCATAAACTATTGCTTATACAAAGTTTTACAGCTGTGATCTTCTTGAAACAGGAACTGCCGAGTTCTATTGTTCCTATACAGATGCTTGACCATGGTCGGGTCAGACTTGCGCTTGGTCACAACATGATGTTTATGTCGACCTACTCAATTCCCCTTGGAGGTGAAAAGATACTTATTCATGGGTGGTCTCAAATAATGAAGGCCCGTCCATCTTGGAGAATAGGACAAAAGATTATGTTCATGCTTTTCCATGGCTCTAAAGCGAATATCCTGTTTATTGACCACGTTGCGAGATGAAGCCGCTTTCAGAAGGTTGTGGATGCGCGGGGTGGCGCCTGGGCCTTGTCCTGGGGCTTGGCGGCCTCACCCTTGGTTAACTGTAGGCAAAGTAGCACTGTTCGAGGCATGCTTTGTACGGTTGAACCTGTATAAGTACTCATACTGCTTTCAGCTTTGGTTGTTAAGTGCCCCTGCTGGTTTCAGTTAAGCTTGTTAAGTACTCCTGCTGCTTTTACAGTATGTCGTGTTTCTTCAGTCCTGTCTTCCTCCAGCCGCCAAAACCAAACCAGCGCCGGCGGGGCCGCCTGCTTCCGCCTCCCACGGCTGGCTGCGCCTCAGCGCACGCATCGCCACCCCACCGTCTCCTAAATCGTTAACGCCGACGTCCTCCACGCGCGGTGCGCTCGCCGCGGCGCCGCCCTCTCGCGTTGTCAACATGGTCAACAAACAACAGGAATCGGCAGAAGTACGTGGAGAGGATGACAGTAGGGGCCCACCACGTCAGCGTATGGAAAAATAAAATGCTTCCTCCTAGTGTTTTCCTGACATCTGGGACCCACGACATTGTGAGCGTATATAGCCAATAGACAAGAGAACAGCACAAGATCGGCTGACACCTGGGACGTAGCTACTTGAGCAGTATTTTTTTCCGTATTGTTGAGACGGAGCAGGGTTTGAACTGGGCTGTGGCCCATCTAGCCCAGGCTTATATTTTATGTTCACCACGTGACCAGCCCAGCTATTTTTTCTTTGTGAAAATGAGCCTAGTTTGTTTTTTCTGAAGAATACCCAATCCAGGCCTACTTATTTTTCTACGCCCTGATGGGCTGCAACTCTTTCAAGACGCCTGCAAATCTTGAAAGTAATATGAAATGGGTTGTAAATATAAAAACAGATGACAAATTGGCAATTACTTTATAATTTCTGAATTTTTTCACATTTTCAGATTCCTATTTCACTGGGCATTAACCTAATTTAAATATATCTTCAAAGTACTTTAAATCTGGCTCGACATTTTGGTATTAAAAATAGTTTGGAACCCATAGAAATATGCGAAATTGGCCCTGGCCAACCAAAAAAAACGACTGCAATAAATTGCATAAGAAGTTGCCATGAGCTATATATAAAATATTAAAAAAAAGAGGGAGTGGTCTGACTTGTGGGCCTGTTTAGTTGACGCGTATGCAAGATTTTTTTAGTTATTATATACGTCAACAAACGATTCTAGCAGACGTAACCGTTGGATGTTCAATCCAACGGCCGTCGTGTTTCTTCAATCTCTGATCTTCTTGCTCCAGCCACCAAAGCAGCGCCGGCGGGACCGCCTACTCCCGCCTCTCATGGCCAGCTGTGCTGCCGCGCAGGCCTCAGCGCCCCCTACTACTCCCACCGCTGGCCAGGGCATCCCTCTACTCACCCACACCCCCTCTTATTCTGCGGCGACGGCAGCCTCACACCATAGCCGAACCGGTGAACCCTCGTACTCCTCTCCGCGCGGGCTTCCACTGCCGCGTCTTCCCCGGCTCCGCGTCGTCCCCTTCCTAGGCCTCGCCCTCGTCCACCGCCTTGGTGCTCTTGGCGCGGCGTGGTCAATGTGGTCGGCGACCGACTTCCATCGGAAGAGTACTGTACATGGAGAGGCTGACAGCTGGGTCCACGGCAGCCGCAAGGAAGTGCCTCCTTATTACGTAGAAAATAATTATTCCTCCACCTGACAGCAGGGACCCACCGGACGGGCCACCAGTATTTCGCGAAAAAAAACGTTTCCCCCTGACTGCTGGGACCCATAAGACGGGCCACCGTATTTCGCGAAAAAACGTTCCCCCCGCTGTCAGCTCGGACCCACCAGAAGTGCCTCCTTATTACGCACACAAAAAATGAATACCCCCCTGCTAGCTGGGACCCACCTTGGTGGGAGGCTGACTTGTGGGCCTACTAAGTTGACTGGGATGGAGGCCTTTGTCAACTTTACTCAATATATGAACGATTCTAGCTCCAGTGACCGTACGATGTCCATCCAACGGCCGTAGTGCTTCTTCAACCTCTGGTCTTCTTGCTCCAGCCGCCCAAAGCAGCGCCGGTCATGCCGCCTGCTCCTGCCGCCCGTGGCCGGCTGTGATGCCACGGAGGCCTCACCGCCCCCTACTACTCCCACAGCTGGCTAGGCACATCCCTCTACGCACCCACACCCCCTGTTATTCTGCGGCGACGGCAGCCTCACACCGCAGCCGAACGAGTGAACCCTCATACTCCTCTACGCGTGGGCATCCACTGCCGCGTCTTCCCCGGCTCCGCATCGTCCCCTTCCTAGGCCTCACCGTCGTCCACCGCCCTGGTGCTCTCGGCGCGGCGTGGTCAACGTGGTCAAGGAATGGCTTCCATCGGACGTGGACTGTACGTGGAGAGGCTGACAGCTGGGTCCACGGCCGCAGCAAGGAAGTGCCTCCTTATTACGCGCAAAATAATTATTCCTCCACCTGACAGCGGGGACCCACCGGACGGGCCACCGTATT